>NW_027208634.1:0-51396 GCF_027789765.1 Dendropsophus ebraccatus
TCTGACCACCGCACGTTGACCCTGACCACCGCACGTTGCCCTGACCACCGCACGTTGCCCTGACCACCGCACGTTGCCCTGACCACCGCACGGTTGCCTCTGACCACCGCACGTTGCCCCTGACCACCAACACGTTGCATCTGGACCACCGCACGTGGCCTTGACCACCGCCACAATGCCTCTAACCACCGCACGTTGCCTTTGACCACCGCACGTGCCTCTGACCACCGCACGTTGCCCCGACACACCGCACGTTGCCCTGACCACCGCACGTTGCCCCTGACCACGCACGTTGGCCTCACGCACGTTGCCTCCGACCACCGCACGTTGCCTCTGACCACCGCACGTTGCCACTGACCACCGCACGTTGCCTCTAACCACGCCACCGTTGCCCGTAACCACTCCCAAATGCCAGTGACCCTCTCCAGATTGGCTGTAACGACCTCAAATTACATGTACCCATCCCAGATTACTTAGGAAGCGCTTCAGTTTATCCGTAACCACCCACGTTGACCGTTACCACCCCACGTTGCCCGTTACCACACGTTGCCCGTAACCACCCCTCGTTGCCCGTAACACCACAGGTTGCCGGTTACCACCGCAGGTTGCCGTAACCCCGCGCAGGTGCCCGTAACCCACCTCCAGATTACCCGTAACACTCCAGACTGTCCGTAACACCCTCACATTACCTGTAATCTCATTTTTTATGGTATTTTAGCAGCTGCGCTATTCTAATAACTATTACTAGCTGCGGTTTTGCTCCAGCAAATTGGCGCTCCTTCCCTTCTGAGCCTGCTGTGTGCCCATACAGTGGTTTATGCCCACATATGGGGTACCGTTCTACTCAGGAGAACCTGCGTTACAGATTTTGGGGTACGTTTCTTATCCCATTCCTCGTGAAGTTGAGAAATTTTAAACTAAACCAACATATTGGAAAAATTCGAGTTTTCATTTTTACTGTCTTATTTTGAATACTTTCTCTAATACCTGTGGGGAAAACGCTCACCGCACCCCAAGATGATTCTTTGAGGGGTGCACTGTCCTAATGGAGTGACTTATTGGGAGATTTTACTCCGCTGCACTACAGGGGCACTGCAAACGCACCTGGCGCTCAGAAACTTCTTCAGAAAAAATCTGCATTGAAAATGCTAAATTGGCGCTCTTCCCTTCTGAGCCCGGCTGGGTGCCCATACAGTGGTTTATGCCCACATATGGGGTACAGTTCTACTCAGGAGAAACCTGCGTTACAGATTTTGGGTACGTTTTCTCTCCCATCCTCGTGAAATTGAGAAATTTAAACTAAACCAACCTATTATTGGAAAAATTCGAGTTTTTCATTTTTACTGTCTTATTTTGAATACTTTCCTCTAATACTGTGGGTCAAACCGCTCACCGCACCACAAGATGAATTCTTGAGGGGTGCACTTTCCTATTGGAGTGACTATTGGGAGATTTTACTCCGCTGCCACTACAGGGGCACTGCAAACGCACCTGGCGCTCAGAAACTTCTTCAGAAAAAATCTGAATTTGTAAATGCTAATTGGCGCTCCTTCCCTTCTGAGCCCGGTGGGTGCCCATACAGTGGTTTATGCACCATATGGGGGTACAGTTCTACTCAGGAGAACCTGCGTACAGATTTGGGGTACGTTTTCTCTCCATTCCTCGTGAAATTGAGAAATTTAAACTAAACCAACATATTATGGAAAAAAAATTCGAGTTTTTCATTTTTTACTGTCTTATTTTGAATACTTTCCTCTAACACCTGTGGGGTCAAACCGCTCACCGCACCCAAGATGAATTCTTTGAGGGGTGCACTTTCCTAAATGGGGTGACTTATTGGGAGATTTACTCCGCTGCCACTACAGGGGCACTGCAAACGCACCTGGCGCTCAGAAAACTTTTCAGAAAAATCTGCATTGAAAGTGCTAATGGCGCTCCTTCCCTTCTGAGCCCCGCTGTGTGCCCATGCAGTGGTTTATGCCCACATATGGGGTACCGTTGTACTCAGGAGAACCTGCGTTACAGATTTTGGCATGCAGCTTCTTCCTGTTCCTTGTCAAATTGAAAATTTCAAACTAAACGAACATATTATTGGAAAAATTCGAGTTTTTAAATTTTACTGTCTTATTTTGAATACTTTCCTCTAATACCTGTGGGGTCAAAATGGTCACTGCACCCCAAGATGAATTCTTTGGGGGTGTACTTCCAAAATGGGGTGACTTTTGGGGGGTTTCTATCTGCTGGCACTACAGGGGCTCTGCAAACGCACCTGGCGCTCGAAACTTCTTCAGCAAATCTGCATAAAAAAGCCAATTGTCGCTCCCTTCCTTCTGAGCCCCGCTGTGTGCCATGCAGTGGTTATGCCCACATATGGGGTACCGTTGTACTCAGGAGAACCTGCGTTAACAAATTTTGGCATACTTTTTTTCTCATGTTCCTTTTGAAAATGAGAAACTTTAATCTAAACATATATATTATTGGAAAATTTAATTCGATTCGATTTTTTTCTGGCCTAATTGTGAATACTTTCCTCCAGCCCCTGTAGGGTTAAATGCTCATTATACCCCTAGATTAATTCTTTAAGGTATCTAGTTTCCAAAATGGGTCACTTATGAGGGTTTCCAGTATACAAGCCTTCTAAATCCATTTAAAAAAAGAACTGGTCCCTAAAAAAAATCCGTTTTGAAAATTTCATGAAAATTTAATAATTTGCTGATACATTTCTATGCCCCATAACACCCTAAAAAAGTAAAATATGTTTACCAAATTATGATAGAATAAAGAGACATATTGGTTATGTGATTTAGTAACTAATTTATGTGCTATGTTTCCTTTTTTAAAAGCAGAGAATTTCAGAAGTTCATAAAATGCTAATTTTTCAAAATTTTCATGATATTTTGATGTTTTTCCACAAAAAACACAAAAAGTAGTGACTAAATTTTGCCACTAATATAAAGTGCCATATGTGACGAAAAAACAATTCAGAATCGCTAGCATACGTTAAAGCATCACTGAGCTATAAGCGCCATAAAGTGTGACAGGTCAGATTTAGAAAAATGAGCCTGGTCATTAAGGACAAAACAGGCTTTAGAGGCAAGGGGTTAAAGGGATCCAAGTCGCTCTCTTAAAGGGATCCAGTAGCTCTTAAAGGGATCCATGTAGCTCTTAAAGGGACGGACCCAAGTCACTCTTAAAGGGACCCAAGTCGCTCTTAAAGTATGGGACCCAAGTCACTCTTATAGGGACGGGAGCATGTCGCTCTTAAAGGAAGGGATCCAAGTTTCTCTTAAAGGGAAGTCACTGGTAAAGGGGCGCTCTTTTCAAGCACTATGTATTTTCCTGAAATGCAAATCTAGTTATTGCTTAGAATATGAATTAGTAAAATACATATACAGCTACAGATCCCATAAACCTGGGTCTGTATAACACAATAAAAAAGTTTCAGACAGAACATAAAAGACCCCACATGTAGCAAAAGAAAGGACCCCAGGACAAACCTCCAACTAAATAACCTATATACCATATACAATCACTATGCAGTATTCCCCCCGAGTAGCCAGACAACAGGACCTGTAAACATAAATAGAGTGCAAAAGTGCAAAAATTGTAACAGTCCAGCTAATGCAATAAGGATATAAATGAGAGAGAAAGAGCAAGGAGCACAGACAATGCAGAAAAACCAGCTACAATATCATGAAAAATCCTACCATACCCAGCTTGCCACAGACCTGTCAGTGAGCAATAGTAATTAGCGGAGGACCAAAGGTCCAGGACACGACGTACGTTTCGCTACCTGCGAACTTTTTCCAGGGTAAAGGTGCCACTGCAACTACTTACCATGCTCACGCACTGCTCGATTATCATGCAGCAAGGGCTGCATGGACATCGTTTCATTGGCCGATCGCAGTTATTACACTGAGTGATAATCTGCCTGATTTTGGCAGATTATAGATCCAGGTAATAGGTCCATAGTCAGAGCATAGTGATATTATAGCAGTTCTGCATTAGAAACATAAAGTAAAAATCAGTTTAAGGCTATGTGCACACTGCGTAAGAGACGGAACGGCCGGTTCTCTGCAAAGATTATTCCGGCCGGTACTTAAATTCCGGCCGGATGATCTTTCCGGCCACAGTGTTCTGATGCAGGCGCATCAGCGCGCACCCGCATCAGAACTTCCCATAGCACACAATGACATGGTTTCTCTACGGCCACAATTCACTGAATTGCGGCCACACAAAATTGGACATGTCAGTTCTTTGCGGAGCCGCATGGGATCCCGGCCGGAACATATTACGATGTGTATACGCTCCGGCCGGGATCCTGTACAAGAATAGGCACTGTTCAACCCTGTACAAATTAGTTCAACCCTTGTACTTAGTGTGAACATAGCCAAACAAATGAAAAACAAAAATACATTTTATTAAACAGCAAAACAGATAAGTGTGGAAGATTACAAGAAAGCTTTAATAACTGACTACAAGTATGAAGATTGATCTAAGGCTTTGCACACTATTCTACATTAAAAACTGCAGATATGAGGGGGTGTTTAGTGAAACACTGCTGAAAATAACACAGAAAGATACATTTCAAACATTTAGTGTCATCTGAAGGTCATACAGTTTTGTCAGATAAAGGAGAATCTTTAAATGTGACCTGATAAACTGAGAACACTCATCAAAATGTAGTTCTTATTCCTGGAATATAATTTAAAAAGTACTTTTCCAAGTCAGTCTGTAATTTTCAGCACCAGAGTTTTTATAGGTGCAGTTGTGCAATAAATGTGAATATAGGAAGCACAAATAAGTGGTGCACTGGGTGGCATTTTCATGCACATGAATGTCAGAATATGTTAAGTATGTTATGTTTAAAAAGTTTTATGTTTGTGGCTCTGGTTGCATGTGGGTGCTTGTGCCAGGGGGATGTGGGGGGTTTTGTTTCTGTTCCTATGTTGTTGAGGTTTGAGGTCTGGTCTCCCATTTTTTCTTAGTTTACCTTTTAGGGTCTGTTCACACGTAACAGACTCGCTGCGTATTTATCGCTGCTAGTTTCTTGCACATAATCCACAGTGATACTGATTGCTATCAAGCCAATTCATGTGTATTCTCGCTGCGTGTTTGGTGCGATTTTATACATGCGAGTTTTGATTTTCACAGGTGAGTTCAACACCAAAAAAAAACGCAGCTATTTTGTGCAAGTTTGATGCGAGTTCTGTGTGAGTTTTATGAAGCAAGTCTGTCCGTGTGAACAGACCCTTAGGGGTAGTAGCTGATTGCCCTGTGAACTCCATGAAAATGTACTTTGCACATCCACTTAGTTTGGATTAGTGAAACACAGAGACAAAGGCAGAACAAACACAAAAACAAGCCGGATCAGTAACTATCATACATTGCGGTACAAAGAAGTCAAGGAGAAAAGTCAAAGAGAGAAGCCAAATTCAAGAAACCAGGGAATATGAATCAGGATACAATGCTGGCTTAGTCACACTCTAAAGAGGCTCTATTGCCAGCAAGAGAGCATGATGGGGGCAGTAGTCTTATGGAGGCTGGAGTCCCAGCCTCATGGGGTGATTGAGGCAGAGACTCAAGCACCCAATCCACAACCAGTGCTTACTGGTCAGTGCGTCCGTCAGTCAGCATTATATTAAATTGTATTTCATACATTGGGGAAACCCCAAAATGCCAGTTTATACTTTGGAGGCTAAAACTTAACTTTTAAATTCTATAATTAAAATGTATGTACAAGTGCTCTTACAAACAAGTGCAATGAGTGAATTAAATGACTTAAAAGTACCGATGCAGTCATGGTTTGGGTGAATATATGTACCGATAGATGTTGGAGCAGGTGTATGCCACTGGAAGCACCCCGGCCTTGGGTGCTAGATTGATGAACTTCTTGTTCTATTCGACTTAACTCTACTAAGATGCCCAGCGATAAAGCTCAAGACACGTTGGCATCTTTGGCTTGCACCTATACTCTCCAATACTTCTACTCGGACTTCTCCCTTCACGTAGTAAAGTCTCTGCCTGAGTACTCACTATGGTGCTATACGCACCCTGCAACCAATTCCCAAATTAATTGTGATCCATCGTACCATTAAAATTCTCAATACTTGCCTGTTTTAACATTAGAGATGAGCGAACCAGGTTCGGGTTCGAGTCCATCCGAACCCGAACGTTCAGCATTTGATTAGCTGGGGCTGCTGAACTTAGATAAAGCTCTAAGGTTGTCTGGAAAACATGGATACAGCCAATGACTATATCCATGTTTTCCACATAGCCCTTAGGGCTTTATTCAACTTCAGCAGCCACCGTTAATCAAATGCCGAAAGTTCGGGTTCGGATGGATTCAAACATGCTTGAGGTTCGCTCATCTCTAGTTAACATGTTTCGCCAGTACCTCACTGTCTTTCTCAAAACTAAACGGCACTGTTTTGCAGCTTGTCCGTTACTGGTCCATTTTTCAAGGGGCTTCAGATCCGGACAAGGGTGAGAGAGAGGTGTTATAATTTTGAACCAATGGTCAACAGACACGTCATTGTAGTCCATTCATCATTGGTCAATTTGACCAGAAGTGACTGATTGCTGTTATCATCGTCTCTTTCGTACTTAGAGTGATTTAGCTTAAGGGTACAAACACACACGGCATATACGCTGCGTATTTACTGCAGCGATACGCAGCAAATACGCAGCAGATACGCAGCAGATTAGATCTAAATAACTGAACACAGCATAAAATCTGCACCACCAAATCTGCTGCGTATCTGCTGTGTGTGTTTGTACCCTAATATGGATCCATTGCGCATGTCACTAGACTTTGTTTTATTGCGCATGCCGATACACTTACAATTGGGGACCTTTTTTTATTTGTATAGCCTTGTATGGACTTAGTTTTAGAACCAGATGGTTGTATTGTACATGTCGATACACTTAGGGTTTATTTACTACGCCTCTTTTGAGCATTTCTCTGATTTTTTTTAAGGTAGGTTAGTTTGACAAAATTATCTATCGCGCATGTCAGTGGACTCCAGGAGAGTCTCCAGGAGAGTAAGTTTGATCAGAGTCTGTTGCGCAAATTTGATGGGTTTGGAGGTTTGTCTGAGGTCAAACCAGCGTCCTTTTGCATGCACTTACTAGCATTGCTCCCACTAGCCAGAATCCTACTCCACACTGATAAGGGCTAAATACCCTAAAACAGTTGTCTGTGGATGGATACCTTGCTTGTGTGGTTTCCTTGACTGGAGGCATTCCTGGGCTTGTTGTTCCTTCCCGGTGGAAGGTCTGGCTAGTTTCACTAATGTCAAGACACGTGATGGTGTCTTTGCAGTGTTTTTTGCATAGCTGGGCAAACAAGTCCCTGGCTGGCTTTATATGCAACCTTGGAGCTTCTTTTGAAATGCTCGGGAGGGTTATTCTGAGGTTGAGATTTTTGTGCCTTCAGCAGAAAGCAGCTGATCATCACTTTGTTTACGCCAGTCTTTTCTCTCCCACAAATATAATGTAGACTGGAGTAAAACAAACTAAACATATGCTACGTTTACACGAAACGATAATTCGCCCGATTATGCAATTAACGATGTTGGAGTAACAATTTTTTTCCCATAACGATCAGCATTTAGACGGTACGCTATATCGTACGGAAATTCATTTTGCGATCGCTTAAAGCCTATCCCACAGATTGGTTAAATCGGCGAACGACTGTTCACACAGAACGATCTGCGCATTTTTTGCGAACGATCAATGACGATTTGAGAAGTTGTTGAAAGATCAAAATGAACGAGTTCTCGCGCGTCGTTTGATTGTTCGCCGCGTTTACACTTACAATTATCGTTCTAATTCGATCGTTATCGTGCAAATTCGCACGATAATCGTTCCGTGTAAACGCAGCAATAGTCACAATTATATTATGTTAAATCTATTTAAGCCTAGAGCCATGCTGCAGGATAAGTCTGAGTACCTTTTTGATGTGGCAAGGATTTTAGCAATGGAAGAATTTGTTTCCAGGAAGAAATTTACTTTTACCGACGTTTTGTTAACAATAGTACATTTCTTTTTAATTGACTTCAATATAATTTCCCCTCATACTGAGTTTCACTAACAGGAGAGGAAATATTTTGAATATTTTTTCTAGATTTTATAGTTGCAACTTATTATATGTTCTATAAAAATGTCAAGTGAAGTCTAAATACTTTCC
This sequence comes from Dendropsophus ebraccatus, assembly GCF_027789765.1. Classification (NCBI taxonomy): domain Eukaryota; kingdom Metazoa; phylum Chordata; class Amphibia; order Anura; family Hylidae; genus Dendropsophus; species Dendropsophus ebraccatus. The sequence goes on from NW_027208634.1 coordinate 8,192, forward strand.
TTTCTACATTAAGCTAACTAATCATTTTAATCTTAGAATAGATCATTATTGCATTTAGCTGAAGGAATATTCTGCTATGAATTAGCACTTTCATATCTTATTTCTGCATTGTGATATACAGCATCTAGCCTGTTTATGGATGGTTTTTAATATCTGTATCATATAAAAAAAAAAAAAAACTTTTAGCTCAATGTGCAGTATTTTTTCAACCTATACGGTCTCTCATATTTCTTTAGTTTTGCTGCATGTTTTTCTATTAAAGTCAATATAAAATACTGTATGTAAAAATCTGATCACTTGTTTACTTATGGTACCATGACAATATCTTTTTTTTCCTAGAAAAGGTTTTTTTTAAATTTACTAAACTGGAACCTGGTTTGTGTAAAACCCACACAAGGTAGTAGTTGTGTTGCTTTTTATGGCACCTCTACCTGTACTTGTCATCTTTTGGACAACCTACTGTACATAGATCAATGAATCCTTTCATGCATCAACAGTTTAGGCTGGTAAAGGTGGCATATTATTGTGGAGAATGTTTTCTTAAATATGGAAAGAAGGAGGGCACCACAAAATAAAGACTAATGGGGTGCTACAGTACTAAATGCTAAGCAGTGTACCAAAAAGAAGAAGAAAAGTACTGAACCAGCACACCCAAAATAATGGAGGAAAACCGCCCAACGCGTTGCGACGCACAGTGCGACTTCATCAGGGTCCCTGCCGAAGTCGCACTGTGCGACGCAACGCGTTGGGCGGTTTCCTCCATTGGTCCCCTCCATATAGGCCGCGGTGCAGGTTGTATTGTATAGCCTTTTTTGGCAACTGTATCTTTTGCACTTAGGCTTATTCTCTGTCTATAGGGGGAAGTGGCAGCATATTATGCACTCTTGACACTTTTATTTTGCATTACCTGCACTTTGCCCCTGTATACAGGTATCATCATACTGCTTTCTCTTATTAGTGGGATTTTGACAGCACACAACTGCCATTTTGTGGACAATGGTTCTAGTGCAGCTTATTGTGGCTAGCACTATGTACACATGTTTTTAAATGTTTTTATGTCTTGTGTTTGTGCTTCAATAAAATATATTTTTGATACATTATTTTGGGTGTGCTGAGAATGTTATCTTGTCATAACCTGGGTACCTGTGGATCAGTGGCAGAATTACGGGGGCACTGCATCAGGGAGAATCGCTGCTGACCTGAGAAGAGCTGCTGGGAGCCAGTGAGTAGTTTTCTTTTTTTTTTTTTACTTTTAACTTTCACTATGGGGGGGGGGGGGGGGCTATACTGTACAGAAGAACTATACTATACAGAGGCTGGACAAAGGAGGAGACTATATTACAGGGGGGCTGTACTGCACAGATGGGCCTATATTACAGAGATTAGACAAAGGGGGCTATACGGCACAGCAGGGTCCATATTACAGAGGCTGAATGAAGGGGAAACTATACTACAGAGGAGGGGAGCTATACTGCACAGAGGGGCCTATTTTACAGAGGCTGCACAAAGGGGGGCTATACTACATAGGGGCATATACTACACAGCATTCATTAAGAATAGTTGATCCATGTTGCAACTAGAGGCCACACAATTGCTTGCCTTTTTTCTTGCGGCACGGATCATGGCCCCAACTTGGATCCGTTCTGTGTGCATGGAGCTAAATAAATAGGTTCACATTCTGTCCCTATTCTGCAGACAAATAAATGCCTGAAAGGGTCCTTACCAACCAAATCCAGTAAACAAGACCAATAATAACAATAAAACCATTATAAAAAATAAAAACTCCACATATTCACCACAACATAGTAACTACCATTACTATGTAAAGTCTGCTATACAAAGACTAGTATCTCCCTCATACACTGATCCATATAGAGGTAGATACCAATTATGCACAGGCTTTGTACACCACATAAGTGATCATAGTGCAGTTACATCCAGTGACTTACACGTGACATCTACTATAAGTGATTCACAGCATGCATCTTCTCTGATCTAAGTTGTCAACTTTTCCTTTTCTTCTACATTTGACCCAAACATCATGAAGATTTCTTATGTGTATTATTTTCTATATGACCGCAGCTATATAGGAAAAATTTGCTAACGCCCGACAACCCATTTCAATGTTAGCTTAGTACACTACAGCATGCTTGTCCTCATAATCTTTTTAGTAATCCAATACAGTAAGTAAAATAAATATTACGGAGGCAAACATTTTTTTATGACTTGGCAGTGCAATCAGCTGCTCCATGTTCTTATAGAGAATTATGGTGCTTTGGGGAAGAAGGTTGATTTATAGATAGGAACAAACAAGGCTTAATGGCCTTGGGATTAGATCCAGCCCCGTATAAGTAAACACCGAACAGTGATGTTATTCAGAATTTCACTAGAAAGTTATTCTCATAGGTGACAGTGAGCATTTTTCAAGTCGGATTACATTTCTAAACAATGACAGATCAGTACTATAGCTCTTACCTGCCATATAAGGCTGATGTCGAGCTCTACAGAGAACCAACACATTCTATCAAACTCATTCATTGTAAAACTTCCACTCTAATCTTAAAAAACATGATGTTCACCGATTCGGCTAAAACTTATTCATGAGGCATCTGGCAACAACTCTTGAAGCATAACTGGTCCACATCCAAGTAACTGCAGGTTTAGCCAATGTAATTGGCGAGTAGCTGAGCAGAACATTGCCACACAACAGAAGTGGGTGGCATTTTTATATTGGAAACTGTCCAAGTAGTTCTCTTAATATTAAAGTTCAAAAATAATCTTCAGGAACACATAATGCAACTGACAGCATGGAATTAATACATTTTTTAAACACCCTTGATTCCAGATTTCAGAGTATGAATAAAGTGCTGGTAGTGGTGGCAGGGATGTATCTGTAGAAATCAGACAAAAAGCACAATGGGGGACGTTTGGGCTTACAAATGTCCCCACAGCTCAGGGGATTTATGTAGAGGCGCATTGGCTCTACATAAATTCCGATCGCACAGAACCAGCCTGTGCGAAAATTTTGAAACCTACGCCAGTAGGTTTCAGTATCATTTTTTCATCATGGGTTAAGGGATGTACAGAGAGGGCTCACAACGCAAGCCCTCTCTGTACAGAGCCGCTTGTGGCCAGGCCTGTATTTAGAGTTCATGCTGCCCTAGGCACTTTGTATGCTGAGCCCCCCACGGCACTGGCAGGTTACATGCATGATATGTACCCTGGCACTTGTGTGCCACTCTGCTTGTTGCCCACTCTTCTCATCAAATAGACCTGATGGAGGAAGGAAAGAGGATGGAGATGTCTTAGTTCAGGGACTGCTTCTGTCCAGTGTGGGACTGGGGTACCTAGGGGCTCACTAGGGGAAATGATCCTTGGGGTCCACCAATATAGAACCAGTGAGACACGACATGCTGACCCCTCTCCTTCCCTGAATTCATCTGTATCTGTGACAAATCCCTCAGGAATAACATTTTCAGTCGAACTGAAACTCTCAGAATACTCTCCATTTATTTAGATCTCAGGGTATGCTGGGAGTTGTAGTTTCTGAGTGGATTTATTAAATCACTGTGTGCAGAGTCTCCTGGTGGCTGCAATCTGTGGGTGACAACCATCAGCCCGGTACGTCCAGCAATACATCTGTCTACAGCGGCAGTTATCAGAGGGTTGTACTACTGTACTACAACTCCCAGCATATCCTGAGGGCTGCAGACTGTCAGACTGTCGGTTGTAGTGCCTGCAGCTGTTGTAGTTGGGTCCTATACACTGGATGCTTTGTGGCATAAGAAAACAGAGATCTGTGGGGGCTCAGTGTAGGGAAGTGACCCCAGAACATCACTAATAGGGGATAGAACAAAAACATCCCCCCCCCCATTAGTGATGTTCTGGGGTCACTTCCCTACACTAATCCCCCACAGATCTCTGTATTCTTATATACCACAAAGCATCCAGTGTGTAGGACCCAACTACAAAAGCTGCAGGCACTACAACTCCCAGCATGTACTGACAGTCTGCAGCCCTTAGGATATGCTGGGAGTTGTAGTGCCTGCAGTTGTAGTTGGGTTCTAGTTTAAAAGTTTGCGCTAGTGTACTGTGACCGCAGGGCTGTGTCAATACACTACCGCAAACAATACACTGACCCATTTAGACCCTAATGATACACAGGCTCTGCACACTATAGAAGCGATTACAATGCAGTTACTAAAGACTCACAGGTGACATCTTCTCAAATTGTCGTCACTCACTTTTGCTTTCTTCTCCATCTGGGCAGCATCATGAAGACTTCTCCGACCACAACTCATCTGCAGGTGGGCAGTTAGGGGTGACTGGGATAGGGAGGCAGCTGTGGGTGACAGGGGAAGCAGCTGGGGTGACAGGGGGAGCATCTGGGGGGAGAGGGGAGCAGCAGGGAGGGGCAGCTAGGGTGGCAGGGGAGAAGATGGGGGGCAGCTGGGGTGAGAGGGGCAGGGGGAGCAGCTGAGGTGGCAGGGGGAGAAGATGGGAGGCAAATGGGGTGACAGGCAGGTGGAGCAGATAGGGGGCAGGGGGGGAGCTTGGGTGGCAGGGTGAGAAGATGGGGGGCAGGAGGGCAGCTTGTGTGACAGGGGAGAAGCTGGGGGCAGATGGAGAGTCTGGGTGGTCAGGGGGAGCAGCAGGGGTTGGGGAGAAGCTGGGGTTCAGGGGGAGAGGCTGGGGGCAGGGGAGAATCTGGGAGGCAGGAGAGAAGCAGGGGATCAGGGGAAGAGGCTGGGGGGGCAGGGGAAGCAGTAGGGGGTAGGGGAGAAGCTGGGGGCAGGGGGAGCAGTAGAGGGGCAGGGAGATCAGGGGAGAATCTGGGAGGCAGGAGAGAAGCAGGGGATCAGGGGAAGAGGCTGGGGGGCAGGGGAAGCAGTAGGGGGTAGGGGAGCAGCTGAAGTTGCAGGGGGGAGAGGCTACGGGCAGGGGAGCAGCTAGGGGTCAGGGGGAGAGAAATGGGGGCAGGGGGAACAGTAGGGGGGGGGGCTGGGGAGCATCAGAGGTTGCAGTAGGGGGCAGGGGAGAAGCTGGGGGAAGGGGGAGAGGCTCAGGGCAGGAGAGCAGCTGAGGTTGCAGGGGGGAGAGGCTGGGGGGGAGACGGAGCGGCTGGGGGCAGCTGGAGGGCAGGGGGAGCAGAGACCGGCTGGGCAGGCCGGGGTCCGGGGCCGGCGTGAGCTTCTGGCACAGACAGCCTGACAGAGGCCAGAAGCTCACAGCTGCAGCCCCTCAGTCCCGGACTTCTTCCCTGCTCGGTGGCGCTCACATGTGATGTCATTGCCGAGCAGTAGAGAAGTTCGGGCATCGCGGGGCAGCAGCTGTGAACATCCGGTCTCTGTCAGGCTGTCTGTGGAGCTCACACCGACGATCAATACACCCCCCCCCCCCCCCTCCATCCCCTTCCGTCACGGACTAGGCACCCGTGGTCCGGTGCTTATGGCGGCAGAGGGGGTAGGAAAAAAAAAAAAGTGTTCCCTGCGGGTGCTGCCCCCCCCCCCCAGGGCACCGCCCTAGGCACAGGACAACGGGTGCCTAGTGGCAAATACGGCCCTGCTTGTGGCTATTAATGATCATCCTGCAATTCTAATTAAGCATTTAAATTATGTTAAAGGTCAACTCCGATGCTAGCAAATGTCCAAAACACTGAAAATCATAGATTTTATACTCACCATCCCTCAATCACCGTTTGAAATTCCCACCAGCTATGGTCCCCGTCAGCTTTGGTCAGCACCTTCGGTTCTTCCTCAATTTAGACATAAGTACTGTAAAAAAAATGTTTTTTAATAAATAAAAAATCTCTCATTTCAAAAGTTTAAATCACCCCTCTTTTCCCATTTTATAAATAAATACATAAACTTATTTGCTATCACTGCATCCATAATTGCCCAAACTATTAACCTCTGGCATTGCTGATATCATGCAGTAAATGGCGTTAGTGCAAAACCCACCAAAGTGCAAAATCGCAAATTGGTTGCATCAAATTTGAGAAAAATTTTAATAAAAAATGATCAAAAAGTCACATATACGTAAGCAAGCTACCAATAAAAATTACAGATCAAAACTGACACCTTAAGTAACCCCATAGACCAAAAAAATATAAGTGTTATTAGGATGGTAATAGAGCAATTTTAAGCACATTTACTTTAAAAAAAAAAAATCTTTATTTTTTAAACGCATTAAAATAAAATAAAAGTAATATAAGTTGCCTTTCCTTGTAATCACTGAACTGAGGAGCATAGATGACATGTGAATTTTACAATAGGGTGAATGGCGTAAACCCGAAACCCCCCCAAATGAAAAAAAAAAGTATTTTTTTAAATTTTGCTGCATATTCTATGGAAAAATGTATATTTGTCATGCATGTCATTGCAGTACAAATGGTGTTTTTTTTTTTTTATAATAAAAAGAGCTCATATGGGTCTGTTGGTGAAAAAAAGTGCTATGGCCTTTTAAACACGAAAAGGACAGACAAAAATGCAAAAACAAAAAGTGGCTGAGGAGGGAAGGAATTAAGCCATTCCATTGTTGTTGTGGCTCTATGCTTAGTGTCATTGTCTTTCTTGAAGGCGAGCCTGCCCAGTCTGAGGTTAAATTAATAATATCTCTAATCTCTAATATATTTCCCATCATGCAGTGCTTCTCCCTGATTGGTCTATTTTGTGTACCTGCCCCTTTAGCTTTCTTTCCTGTCCACTGCTGGTCATTACTATCTTGCACAGTAAACACAGGACTGTGTTTACTGTGCAACTAAAGCTGCAACTGAAAGAGAGCAGTCCTGGCAGAGCAGACAAATCCCTGACAATAGTAATTAGTGAAATCATAATAAAATATGGTATTAAATATCTTCAAAGCCTTTTAACACCTCTTGACAATACTCATGCAAGACCTCCTGGCAATACTCATGCAACATCTCCTGGCAATAATATAGAAGAAATACTATTCTAGTACGATAACTGACATAGTTAAACAGGTTCAGGGTATATTCACACGAACGGGCTCGCAGCGACATTCTCGCTGCGAGCCCGGCAGGTCCTGGCAGTTCCCATACACTACATACTTGCTGTGGTCTAAACGACCGCAGCGAGTATGTAATTCTGCCGCCCTTAACCCCTTCTGCTCCCGCCCGGTTCCCCCGCTGTAAGCATACTTTACCTGTCCTCGCTGCACATGTCCGGCGTCCTGCTCTCCCGTCTGGCCAATTAGTGTGTTGCCCAGCCGCAGCCACTGATTGGCTGGATGGGAGAGCAGGACGCCGGACCCGTGCAGCGAGGACAGGTAAAGTATGCTTACAGCGGGGGAGCCGGGCGGGAGCAGAAGGGGTTAAGGGCGGTATAATTACATACTCGCTGCAGTCGTTTAGACCGCAGCAAGTATGTAGTGTATGGGAACTGCCAGGACCTGCCGGGCTCGCAGCGAGAATCTCGCTGCGAGCCCGTTCGTGTGAATATACACTCAAACTGTTTTTTTTTCTCTGGTCTGCTGTTCACCTAGGGACGGGGTTAATTGATCTCAGGTGCTTAAATCAAGCTTCAGTACTCACTGTGTGTGCTTGCTCTCTGCTGGATTTGCTGACAAGTGGTTTGTAGAAGTGGAGTTAAGCTGCATTCTCGCGTTCGTTGAATGCCTTTAACGGACTCTCCCCCGTCCGGGCAGCATCTATGATAAGATGCTGGGAGCGGGGGAAGTGTACAGATATGCGCCGCGCTGTAATGACATTACAGCGCGGCGCATATCTGTGCAGTTCCCCCATTCTCAGCATCTAATTACAGATGCTGCCCGGCGGGGGAGAGTCCGTTACAGGCATTCCACGTCCGTGTTCCGCAAGGAACACGGAACGTGAGAATGCAGCCTTAAAGAGGAGTTAAAAGAAGGAGTTAAAAGTTCTGGTAAGTGCTAAATCTCTTTCTGCACAAATGGAGCAGGAGTTCCAGGGTGAGTACCGCTGTGTCAGATGTTTGCATGTTGCCCATCTAGAAGCTTGAGTTAGAGATCTGGAGAAGCATATTGCAACACTGAGGGAAATTGACCACCTTCAGAGGGAACGTCTACTCACTATGGGGACACTTACTGGCACATTACAGGGGCACTGTTATGGGGACACTTACTGGCACATTATAGGGGCACTGTTATGGGGACACTTACTGGCACATTATAGGGGCACTGTTATGGGGACACTTACTGGCACATTATAGGGGCACTGTTATGGGGGCACTTACTGGCACATTATAGGGGCACTGTTATGGGGACACTTACTGGCACATTATAGGGGCACTGTTATGGGGACACTTACTGGCACATTATGGGGGCACTTACTGGCACATTATAGGGGCACTGTTATGGGGACACTTACTGGCACATTATAGGGGCACTGTTATGGGGACACTTACTGGCACATTATAGGGGCACTGTTATGGGGGCACTTACTGGCACAATATAGGGGGACTGTGAGAACATTGGTAATTGTTATCAGTCACCACTATACAGGTTTCCATAGGTGACGATAGTGATCCCATTACTTGCCTCATAGTCAGTGTGCAGTCACGTGACCCCCGCTCTCCCTCTCCTCACTACACAGTGGCGGACACTTATCATTGCGCCAGTGTTAAACAAAAGTACAGCAGACCCTGACCTTTCCTTCCTGCAGCCAAAGACCACCTCAACCACAGTCCTGTCAGCATGCCCGCGCTCCTGACACCCCATTCAATGCTGGGGTATATATAAAGCTAGTGGGCACCACTAATAATCATGGAGTGCTAAACCAATGCATATAAGTAGTACATCATCCTCTCAAAAGAAAAATAGCAATAGATGGGATGACGGGGGGGGGGGGGGGGGGGGACCGTTTCAAAGCACCGTGTGGGCAGGGATGGGTGCGCTCCAAGGTGCCGTGTCAAGCGGGGTCAGCTATAATGTGAGCAGGGGGAGCTCTAAAATGCTGTGTAGGGGGGGAGTTAGGGGGTGGCAGGGGTGCTCGGGTACATGGTTCCAGTCTCTTATGTGCTGTCTGTGCGCCCCTGCACAGACAGCACATATGAGACATCCTCCAACCTGTGCAGCGCTTAGGGTTCAGACAAGGAGATAGCAAAAATACCGCAGATACCGTCCTGGCAAAGTTAAAGGTCGGTTAACCGACGCCAGAGACGGTATCTGTATTTTCATGGTATACCGCCCAGCTCTACTCTAATACCTGCGGGGTCAAAATGCTTACCACACCCCAAAATGAATTCTTTGAGGGATGCACTTTCCAAAATGTGGTGACTTATGGTGAGATTTTACTCCGCTGGCACTACAGGGGCACTGCAAACGCACCTGGCGCTCAGAAACTTCTTCAGCATTGAAAAAGCTAATTGGCGCTCCTTTCCTTCTGAGCCCTCCTTTGTGCCCATGCAGTGGTTTATGCCCACATATGAAGTACCTTTTTACTCAGGAGAACCTGTGTTACAAATTTTGGGGTACTTTTTTCATTTTTACTGTCTAATTTTGAATACTTTCCTCTAATACCTGTGGGGTCAAAATGCTCATCCTACCCCAAGATGAATTCTTTGAGGAGTGTACTTTTCAAAATGGTGTGACTTTTGTTTTTTTTTTCTCTACTGACACTACAGGGGCGCTGCAAATGCACCTGGCGCTCAGAAACTTACTTAGCAAAATCTGCATTGGAAAAGCTAATTGGCGCTCCTTCCCTTCTGAGCCCCGGTGTGTGCCCAAACAGTTATTTACACCCACATGGGGTACCGTTGTACTTAAGAGAACCTGCGTTACAAATTTTGGGGTGCTTTTTCTCTCATGTTCCTTTTGAAAATGAGAAACTATAATCTAAACGTATATATTATTGGAAAATTTTAATTTTCCATTTTTTACGGCCTAATGGTGAATACTTTCCTCAAGCCCATGTAGGGTCAAAATGCTCATTATACCCCAAGATTAATTCTTTAAGGTGTGTAGTTTCCTCCTAAATCAACTTAAAAAAAGAACTGGTCCCTAAAAAAATCAGTTTTGGAAACTTTCACGAAAATGTGGTAATTTGCTGATAAATTTCTAAGCCTTGTAACACCATAAAAAAGTAAAATGTTTATGAAATGAAGCCAGAATAAAGATGAAATATCGGTAATGTGACTTAGTAACTAATTTATGTGATACGACTTTCTCTTTTTAGAAGCAGAGAATTTCAAAGTTCATAAAATGCTAATTTTTTTTTTTTAATATTTTCACAAAAAACACACAAAGTAGTGACCAAATGTTGCCAGTAATATAAAGAGCCATATGTGACAAAAAAACAATCCCAGAATCGCTAGCATACGTTAAAGCATCACTTGAGCTATGAGCGCATAAAGTGAGACAGGTCAGATTTTTAAAAATGAGCCTGGTCATTGAGGCACAAATAGGCTTAGTCTTGAAGGGGTTAATGCAACCTCCCCCCCCCCCCAAAAAAAAAAAAAAAAACAAGTTCAGAGCATGTAGGACCCATAAATAATGTTGACGTGGAGTTAATAACTGGAGATCAAGAGAAAGCTGAGTCACTTAATGGGTTCTTCAGCTCTGTATATACAAGAAGAGGATGGAGCTGAGGTGGGTGGGGCCAGTGCTATAGTGGGTAGGGCCAGTGCTGCGAACACATTTAATGTACTAAACTGGCTTACTATAGATATGGTCCAAGATAAATTAAATAAACTCAATGTAACCAAAGCTACAGCGCCTGATGGATTACACCTCAGAGTTCTTAGGGAACTCAGTTCTGTAATTTCTTTACCCTTGTATGACATATTCAGTGATGCTTTGGTGACTGTTATTGTGCCGCTGGACTAATGTAAGGCAAATGTAGTGATGATTTTCAAAAAGGGCTCTAGGACTTCCCCAGGTAACTAAAGACCGGTAAGCTTAACGCCCGTTGTGGGGAAACTATTTGAGGGGCTTATAAGGGACTACATCCAGGAATATGTAGTCGGTAATAGTATAATAAGTGATAACCAGCATGGTTTTACTAAGGATAGAAGTTGTGAAACCAGCCTAATATGTTTTTATTTAGAGGTGAGTAGAAGCCTGGATAGGGGGGCGGCTGTGGATTTAGTGTATTTGGATTTTGCAAAAGTGTTTGACACAGTTCCTCATGGACGTCTGATGGGTAAGTTAAGGTCTATGGGTTTGGAAAATTTAGTCTGTAACTGGATTGAAAACTGGCTTAATAATCGTACCCAGAGAGTGGTGGTCAATGATTCCTACTCTGAATGGTCCCCGGTAATAAGTAGTGTACCCCAAGAATCAGTACTGGGCCCCCTTCTGTTTAACTTGTTTGTTTATGATATTGAGAATGGAATTAACAGCAATGTTTCTATCTTTGCAGATGACACAAAGCTTTGTAGTACAGTACAGTCTATGGAGGATGTGCAGATGTTACAGGATGACTTAGACACACTGAGTGTTTGGGCCTCCACTTGGCAAATGAGGTTCAATGTGGATCAATGTAAAGTTATGCACCTTGATACTAATAACCCACATGCATCATATGTCCTGGGGGGAGTTACACTGGGAGAGTCGCTAATGGAGAAGGATCTGGGTGTACTTGTAGGTAATAGACTACAGAACAGCACACAATGTCAGTCAGCTGCTTCTAAGGCCAGCAGGATATTGTCATGCATTAAAACAGGCATGGACTCTCGGGACAGGGATATAATATTACCGCTTTATAGGGCTTTGGTGCGGCCTCATCTGGAGTATGCTGTCCAGTTTTGGAACCCGATTCATAAAAAGGATGTTCTAGAGCTGGAGAGGGTACAAAGACGGCAACTAAACTAATAAAGGGAATGGAGCATCTTAGTTATGAGGAGAGATTAAAAGAATTACATTTGTTTAGTCTGGAGAAGAGACGTTTAAGGGGGGTGCTTTTTCTCTCATGTTCCTTTTGAAAATGAGAAACTGAGATATTAATTTATTTAAATATATAAATGGCCCCTACAAAAAAGTATGGGGAAAAGATGTTCAAGGTAAAACCCCCTCAAAGGACAAGGGGGCATTGCCTCCACCTGGAGAAAAAAAGGGTTCAATCCCCAGAGGCGACAAGCCTTCTTTACAATGAGAACTGTGAATCTGTGGAACAGTCTACCACAGGATCTGGTTACAGCAAAAAGAGTGGAGGCCTTCAAAACCGGCCTAGACAAGTTCTTAGACCAAAAATAACTTAAATGCATATGTAAAGAATCTATCATCATCTGTCCCCCTTCCCTGTATCCATCCCCTCCTTGTATATCCCCCTTCCCTGCATCCACCCCCTCCTTGGTTGAATTTGATGGACACGTGTCTTTTTTCAACTGTATTTACTATGTAACTATGTAAATGTCAGCTCACCACAGCAGAATGTTCAAATGGAGATAGGTTTCCAGGTAGGAGCATGTGGATGAAGACCTCCTAGCAATACTCATGCAATTAATTAATTGCCTGTAATTAATTTAATTAATTGTAATTACTATTTACCAAGTCTATTGTAACAAACATAGGTAGTGATTGGTGCTTCACATGCACTCAAGCACTACCAGTGTCTATTACATGACTCACAGTGCACCTGCTCAGCTCTGCTGTGCTGTAGGCCACACATAGTGAGGGAAGAAGATGGGGTGGGGGTAGGGTGGGTAATGTAAAGTTAAGAGGACAGAGCAATAAAAGCACTGCAAAGGTCAGCAGGTAAGTGATGATGCAGGTGCTCATGTAGGCAGGAGAGCACTTAGGCAACACAGTGTGCGCGAAAGAAACGGGGGGGGGGGGTTAACGGAGACAGGTGGAGAAGGAGACATGGGAGAAGGGGCACAACGCTAAGGCAACACATTAGAGAGCAAATAAGTGATCATGCAGGGGGTGAAGGAGACAAAGGGGAAAGACAGCACTTAGGTGCTTCACACAGCGAATCATCACAAGTACAATAAATGAGCTGACACCACTCTGCTCTGGCAGAGAGATCTTACTGGAGGAAGAAGGTGTTGTCAGTGTATCATGTGTCCTCCATCTCTTCAGTGGGCAGGGTTAGAAGCTCTAACCCAGACTATTGAAAAGAGGTAGAACATGTGATCCTATCACAGAAGGGAGGGGGCCAGGAGTTAGAAGGGAGTCAAAGAGGACTCAGTTTAGATGATTTTATGCATCCAGAGTGGATAAGTCCACATAGAAGGCAGCAAAATGCTGCAGAAGCCATAATAAGTTGATTTTACATAGATAGAAAGTTTTCAGTGGGCTTTTAGTTAATGCAAAAAATATTTTGGATGGAATACCCCTTTAACCCCTTAAGGACGGGGCCCATTTTCGTTTTTGCGTTTTCGGTTTTTCCTCCTTGTGTTTAAAAGGCCATAGCACTTGCATTTTTCCATGTAGAAACCCATATGAGCCCTTATTTTTTGCGTCACTAATTGTACTTTGCAATGGCAGACTGAATTTTTGCATTAAGTATACTACGAAACCAGAAAAAAATTCAAAGTGTGGTGAAATTGAAAAAAAAAACGCATTTCTTTAATTTGGGGGAACTGTGTTTTTACGCCATTCGCCCTGGGGTAAAACTGACTTGTTATGCATGTTCCTCAAGTCGTTACGATTAAAACGATATATAACATGTATAACTTATATTGTATCTGATGGCCTATAAAAAATTCAAACCATTGTTAACAAATATACGTTCCTTAAAATTGCTCCAATCCCAGGCTTATAGCGCTTTTATCCTTTGGTCTATGGGGCTGTGTCAGGTGTCATTTTTTGCGCCATGAAGCGTTCTTTCTATCGGTACCTTGATTGCGCATATACGACTTTTTGATCGCTTTTTATTACATTTTTTCTGGAATTGATGCGACCAAAAATGCGCAATTTTGCACTTTGGGATTTTTTTGCGCTGACGCCATTTACCGTGCGAGATCAGGAATGTAATTAATTAATAGTTTGGGCAATTACGCACGCGGCGATACCCAACATGTTTATTTATTTATTTATTTGTTTCCTTTTATTTAAAACCTGGGAAAAGGGGGGTGATTCAGACTTTTATTGGGGGAGGGGGCTTTTTACTATAAACAACACTTTTTTTTTTTTTATACACATATAATAGAAGCCCCCCTGGGGGACTTCTAGTATATACACTTGGATCTCTCATTGAGATCTCTGCAGCATAGATATGCTGCAGAGATCAATGAGATAGGCACTTGTTTACCTCCGCCTGCTGCAGCCGTAAGTAAACGAGTGCCGAGTCGGGGACGGCGCCATCTTGGACGAGTCCCCGGCCGGCTTCAGAAACGGAGATCGCTCCTCCGGGATAACATCCCAGAGGAGCGATCTCCCCACTAGACACCAGGGATGACGCTGCTTCCGGTAATCTGAGGCAGCTGTCAACTTTGACAGCTGCCTCCGATTAGCTAATTAGCGGGCACGGCGATCAGACCGTGCCTGCTAATAGCGGCGGTCCCGGGCTACACGCGGCACCCGGGTTCGCGGCGCTTCAAAGCGGGGCCGCCGCGCCCCTACTGTTGTGCAGGGGCGTAGCTAATGTCTCCTGGGCCCTGGTGCGAGAGGCCAACTTGGGCCCCCCCCCCTCCTTTCACGACCAAGACACACCAAGACAGATATTACCTATTACCGCCATACTGTTACCGACCAAATCCTGTATACTGAGACCAATATTACCAGTAATACCAGTATATAGGAAGGAAACATTACCGCCACACCACAACCACTACCATCACCACCATATTGTTACTGACCAAATCCAGTATACTAAATCACCTCATCCAGTCATATAGAGGTGGCCCCAGCTCTACACAGGCTCTATACACCATATACATTACAGTGCAGTTATATCAGGTGACTCACAGGAGACGTCTTTTCTGATCAGAGTTCTTTCCTTTTCATCTTCTCCATCCGTCCTGGGCCATTATGAGAACTTCTCCGAGCCACGAATCCACAGAATCTGCCAGACAGACATATTAGGCTCCTCACACTGACACCATCCTCATCTCTATACACACTGCACATCTGTACCGTTCCCTTTTACACCCTCATTTAGTGGGTAGCCCTGACTCTATGTGACCCCCTAATAATATATGCCCCCCTAGATGGCCCCCTCTACCCCCTCCCTTATAGATGGCCCCCTCTACCCCTCCCTTATAGATGGCCCCCTCTACCCCCTCCCTTATAGATGGCCCCCTCTCTCCTCACCCTCCCTTATGGATGGTCCCCTTCCCCCCCCCCTCCCCTATGGATGGTCCTCTTCCCCCCCTCCCTTATAGATGGTCCCCTTTCCCCCCCCCCACCCTCATAGATGGTCCCCTTTCTCCCCCCCCACCCTCATAGATGGTCCCCTCCCCCCCCCACCACCCTCATAGATGCCCCCCTCTTTCCCCCCACCCTGCAGGCTGATAAAAAACAAAACTTAACTCACCTGACAACGCGCTCCCACGTTGATCCTCTCTCCTCCTGGTCTGTCCCCGGCTGCTGCACGGCTGCCTGGGGTGTCGCGTCTTATCCCCGGTAGCGCGCGCATCCCAGAACTCCCAGAACCGGAAGTCAGGGCCCAAGGCGCGCAGGGAGCTCTGGGATGCGAGCGCTTCCGGGGGGTAAGACGCGACACCCCCAGCAGCCGGGAGAAGACGGAGCCAGACTCTTGTGACCGCAAGCAAAACAATGCTTGCGGTCACAAGAGTGATTGATCGGGAGGGCCTCGCGGGGCCCTGGTAGCAACCACGGTAGCTACGCCACTGCTGTTGTGTTCTTTGGAAATTTCAGTGGAGCAGGTTTTTTTTCTATGCTGCTCCAGATCTGTGCCTGCACACAGTCCTGTCTCTGAGCTCTACAGGCAGCTTTTCTCCCCTCATGGCTTGGTGTTGCTCTGATATGCATTATCAGCTGTGAGACCTTATACAGCCGTATCTTTCCAAAGCGACAAAATTTACAATCAAGAAATAGAAACATCTCATGGATGAAAAAGGCCACTGTTCCCCCCTTCCCCCAAGCTAAGCAAAATATCTAAATGCTTGCTTCCTTTCAAATAAATTTAAATAAAATTTCTAATTTTACCCTCACGAATCACATTGAATAAACTTTCAAAATTTCCAATAACTCATAAAAATAAACATTTTTGGCAAACCTAAAAGATTATGATTCAATGCATCAACTTCCTTTAAGCAGAAGTAAAAAGATATTAACTTTTCTCTATGTTGCTTCCTCTACATTTTTTATAGCTATATTATCACATATGAGAAAAAAATTAACATTTAAAGGAGAAGTTTGGCCAAAAATATTTTTAATATGTTATTATTTATGGAAAGTTAGACAAATTCCTAATGTACATTAACTATGGGAAATGCACATATACAGCTATTTCCCTTGATTTAGTAGGTCATGGAGTGTTGAAATTCTCTCAAAATTAGTGACTTCACGAATGAGGTATAATTCCTATGGAGTGTCCAGCAGAAGTCTATGGACTGTATTCAAGTGTATGGTGGATGCAATGTAATGTAAAAACTACACTTTATTAATGGACTATTTGGATGGGAATAGTTTGAGGAGCAAGGACACTTGCTTCCGAAATGGAGGACACTGAGCAGGAAAAGAGGTGCCGGTACATCTTATTACCTCCTCCCTCCCTGCTTGGTGCAGTGGGACAGAAAGACACTACTACTCCTCCCATCATCTGCTTATAGTATGAGCAGATGATGTGAGCAGTAGTACTAGGAAGATCCCCAGCACCAAGCCCCCCCTCAGCTGACATAAACTGTCACCCACCCCACACCCGCCGCAAAGCTGCCGCCACCGCCGCCAGTAACCTCCCGGATCTGGCCCCCCATCAGCAACCCCCCAGCCTCCCCCATCGCTGCATGTACACTCACTTCCCTACCAGTCCGGTCTGAACTGTAAGCTCAATGCCACCGCCGCCACGGCAGCGGGTGTGGGGTGGGTGGCAGGTTATGTTGGCTAATTGGGGGCTTGGTGCTGGGGATCTCCCTAGTACTACTCCTCCTATCATCTGCTCATACTATGAGCAGATGATGGGAGTAGTGTCTTTTTGTCTCATTGCACCAAGTAGGGAGGGAGGAGGTGCAGCGGCACTTCTCTCCCTCCCTGCTCGATGCCCTCCATTTGGGGAGCAAGTATTTCCTGCATGTGGTACGTAGGGCAATATGGTTTGATCAAATTATATACGAACATCCTGGCGTTGGTTTTTAAATGTAGCCGAGAGGCATTAGTGTCAGCCATAGGTGTGACTTGTACATATACTGCGCCCCCTGCTGGACACTCCATAGTATTTACCCCTGATTCGTGACGTCACAAATTTTGAGAGAATTTCAACACTCCATAATCTACTAAATTAAGGGAAATAGCTGTATATGTGCATTTCCCATAATTAATGTACATTAGGAGTTTGTCTAATTTTCCATAGGTAATAAGATATTAACCCCTTGCTCCAAAATAACGTCCTGGAACGTCATGAAATGCCAGTGCTTAATGCATCATGACGTCCCAGTAGCGCTCCGGTAAGCACTTGGTCTCACCATGCCTCCTCATATCCTCTCATTTATTCAGGTGATAAAGCCGTACAGCAGATCTATAGGGGGTATCTATTTGCATGCATCCTTCCAGCTACTGCTGTAGTATAGCTGTCCATACCAGTGTCATGTTAGTATAAAGATTGACCGCGTAGTTAGATGTATATTCAGATCTCATACACTTAACACTGACTATAAAATATTCGCAAAATTACTAGCTAAGAGGTTAGGGAAAGTTATGGAAACAGTGGTTTCAACAGATCAGTGCGGATTCATGCCTGGTAGAACGGTATTCCACAATATTAAACGAGCATATTTGAACATGCAGATTGAGTGTGAAGAGCCCAGAGCCCTAGTGGCTCTGGATGCGACAAAAGCATTTGACCGCATTAAATGGTCTTATTTATGAAAAGCATTAGAAACCTTCGGTTTTGGGAGTAATTTTTTTGGGTAAATATAGTTTTATTAGAAATAAAGACACAGAAAAATCCAACAGACCTCCAAGGTCATCACACAAAGAAATAGGTATATACATCGATAATGAAAAGTCTTATAGCAAAAAGAGGAAAGTCACAAAAATATAAATTGGCATAAAGCACCAAGTCAAAACATCATAAGATAATGCTCGCTGAGCCAGATAGACATAGTGATAAAACTATTTTCCAATATCGGTTAAGATGGTCCCAAAGAGATCCATGGAAATAATAATCTATTAACCGCAATTTGTGAAGTAGGACCTGAATCTTACGTGTTGCCAGGCGGGAGAGGGAGGACTTAACTGAGGAGGAATCCATTTTAGGATCAAGCACCAAGTTAAAGTCTCCACCCAAGATTATAGGAAGAGATTCCGCAAACTGTTCCAAACGGGTCAGACAGCGTCTACCAAAAGTCACCTGTCCCTGATAGGGAAAGTAGACATTTGCCAACACATGGTGTCCCTGCCAGGAGACCTTGAGGAAGAGAAATCTGCCAGCAGAATCTATAAGGGCTCGTTCCCACTGAGCAAAAGCAGCTGAATTTCTGCGCTGAATCAGCGCTGAAATTTCAGCCGTTAAAATAGGTGCAGAGCTAATTTCCATTGTGTTGAATGGAAATTCTGCTCTGCAGTTCACACAGTGGAATTTCCGCACTGAACTAATCCGCTTTCCGCCAGAAGAATGAACATGTTCATTCTTCCGCTAGCGGAAGCCTATACAAATCAATGGGGCTCTGATTTTCTGTTTCAGCGCGGATTCAGCGCTGAATCAGCGCTGAATCCAAGCGTAATACAAGCGGAAATTACTCGCTGAATCAGCGCGGAAATGGGGAAAAGGGGGGGGGGAGGAGGATTCTAGTATATGTTCTGGTATAGTCTAGTTTACTCACCAAATACTCGCTGAATTTCAGCGCTGAATGCATGCGGATTCAGCGCGGATTCCTCGAGTATTCCGCGCTGAATTTGTCAAGAGCTGATTACGAGCTGAACACTTTCCTAGCAGAATACGCAGGGATTCTGCTTGCATTCTGCTTATATTCTGCTCGGAATTCAGCGTCAGTTGATTTCAGGCGGAAATATTTCCTTGCGTAATCCGCTCCTTTTGCTCTGTGTGAACGTAGCCTAAAAGAAGAAAGAACATCAGGAGTAAATGATCTGTGAAAAGCAACAGAAACCCCTTTAGATTTGCCCTCTGGATTAGGAGCATGGTACCACGCTGGATAGTAGTATGATTCACATTTAGGTACATGATCTGCCTTGAAGTGGGTTTCCTTCAAGAACACAACCATGACTCTCTTCTTATGGAGAGAGTAAGAAATCTGCCTACGCCTCTCGGGGATATTCAGTCCCTTCACATTGAAGGTGCAAAAACAGAGGACACCCATCATAGATCAGTGTCATATAATCACAGGTAAAGCACAAACATACAAACACGTAGGGGTGACAAATAAGGTGAAACACAAGGGATATGACAAGGGGGAGAAAAGAAAAAATAGGGGGTGAAGAAGAAAACAAAAACATATAGGACTGAAGGACCAGGGACAAAATGAAAAGGATAAACCAATCAGCTCGTGATAAGGCTGTAAGGACAAACATGGCTAAATCCACCTCAAGTGGTAGTAGTGCAAGCACAATACACTCACCAAAAGGTGGGAATAGCCTTTAGAGGCGCGGAAGCCCAAACAGATAAACCCACGGCAACTCCCCCACCCCCCATCCTCCAACTAAGTCACAATAATACTCTAAGGGGGAGATTTATCAAAGGGTGTAAAATTTAGACTGGTGCAAACTGCCCACAGCAACCAATCACTGCTCAGCTTCCAGCTCTGGTGAAAGAAAAGAGGAGCTGTGATTGGTTGCTGTGGCAAGTTTGCACCAGTCTAAATTTTACACCCTTTGATAAATCTCCCCCTAA
Source organism: Dendropsophus ebraccatus (assembly GCF_027789765.1). Taxonomy (NCBI): domain Eukaryota; kingdom Metazoa; phylum Chordata; class Amphibia; order Anura; family Hylidae; genus Dendropsophus; species Dendropsophus ebraccatus. The sequence continues at coordinate 28,098 of NW_027208634.1, forward strand.
GAGTGTGCAAATATACAGAGGCACAAAGATATTCAAATAATATAAACTAAGTAAGGAAGGCATTTCTCTGGGATAACATATAGAAATAACAAAACATTTAGAGCAAATAACATATCAAAACTATGAAACGGAAAGAAAGTAACTCCCTACAACCAGTATGATATTTGACCATATTAAAAGGCCACATCTCCTTATATTTGAGGCGCAGGTACAATGCAGATTTCGGATTTAACTCCTCAGCCCAGTCCCGACTCCTCTGGTGTAGGGCCATCCCGACTACCACGGCGTCTTCTCCTTCTAACTGGTGTCCAGTCCGAGGAAGTCGCGCCTGATTCTCCCAGCAGCAATGGTGGGGTAGGCCAATCCGGGAGTTGTACCACTGGCAGGCCGAAGGTGCTCAGAAATGTGGGAAGATCACCAAGTTGTCGAAAAATTCCGGATATGCCATCTTTGTGAGCCCGTAGGTTAAAGGGGAAGCCCCATCTATAAGCAATGCCATTGGATTTTAGTATGTCCACTAGGTGTTGCAATGCTCTCCTCAGTTGCAGTGTGCGGGCAGACAAATCTGGCAATAATGTTACAGGTGCGCCATCATGCTCTATGGCGCCTTTTTCTCTTGCAGCCAGCATAATGGCATCCTTAATTTTATAAAAGTGAATCCGGCATATAATATCACGTGGCCGCCCATTGGGTGGAGGTTTTGGCCCTAGAGCTCGGTGAATTCTGTCCAGTTCTATCATATTAGACCCATCTGTGGCCAGCAGCATGGCAACTATAGATTGCGCAGCAGCATTGAGATCAGTCACTGACTCGGGTAAACCACGTATTCGCACATTATTCCTGCGGTTGTGGTTTTCCGCATCGTCTTGTTTCACTAAGATTTATTCTATTTTAAACCGACTAGTATTGTATAACAGTGCGGTGAGCCGTTAGTTGGGATCTAAGGTCTCCCTGTACCTTGTCCACATCGTCAAAACGCGCACCAATATCATGCTTTAAAGTACGCAGTTCTTTTTTATAAGTGGCTTCTATACGGCTCACACATTGTTCAAAGTCTTGCTTTGTGAGGAGCGATTTAATGTACCTTCCCAGGTCCCTCAGACTCCACTCCTCATCCTCCGAGTCAGGGAAGGGATCCTGGTGCTGTCCTGGAGAAACTGATCGTTGGCTCTCTGAGGCGTGTGGCGAGGCAGCCCGCGAGGTCCGCGTCGCCATCTTGGATCCCGTGCTGGCCGTTCTCGAGCGCTGCAAAGCAGGAAAAAATTGCTGAATGCCCGGGGTGTTTCAGGGTCAGAAGGAGCCAGGTTCTTTCCTCTACTCTTTCCCATGCCTCCGGAACAAATTAGTGCCTCTATGGTGGGGTTTGGGTGGGCAATGGGAGGTATGGGCCCAGGAGCTCTTCAGCCGTGCTGCTCACTCCGCCATAGGCAAGCCACGCCCCCTGGGAGTAATTTTTTAAGAATGATTCAACTACTGTATACTAACCCTAGAGCATTAGTCATGGTTAACGGTTCCCCTTCTTCTTCCTTTAGAATCTCGAGAGGAACCAGACAGGGCTGTCCCTCTCGCCTATGCTATTTTGTTTGTATATAGAGCCTGTTGCTGAATGGGTTAGGCAATGCTGCTCCTTTAAGGGGTTCGGAGTGCGAGGAGACAGAGTAAAAATTTTGCTATATGCCGATGACCTGCTTCTTTTTGTCTCCAGCCCCGAGGATAATCTGGTGCTATAGATCAGTGATTTTAAACCTTTTTTGAGCCGCGGCACACTTTTTATACTTAAAAAATCCTGGGGCACACCACCAACCAAAATGGCATAAAATGACACTAAAACAGTACATATTATACATATAGTTAATAATATAGATTCTAAATGTATTTATACTCACTCAGTGTGAAACCTGGGCCTGTTTTCTTCTCCCCCTTGTGTTTCTCTCCTGTGCTTCTCTCCACCATACTTCTCCCCCCTACTTCTCTCCTGTGCTTCTCTCCACCATACTTCTCCCCCTACTTCTCTTCTTTTTTTTTTATAAATGTAATTTTTATTAAAATTTTTATGAATGTTTTATAACAATAACAGAAATGCACAAGAAAGAAGGAAAGAAGCAGGTCCCACGCAGGGGAAAATACAGTAACGAAAGACAGGATATTCTCCACAAATGGTGCCCATTGTATTATTATGGCTAATCAATAACAATCAAATATCATCGTAAAGCATAGAGGTTGCATACGGTGTGAGGCTAGTAAGATGGAAAAGGAGAAAAAAGAAAAAAAAAAAAAAATAACCCTACTTCTCTTCTGTGCTTCTCTCCACCATACTTTCCCCCCTGCTTCTCTCCTGTGCTTCTCTCCCCCATGCTTCTCTCCTGTGCTTCTCTCCACCATACTTCTCCCCCCTGCTTCTCTCCTGTGCTTCTCTCCACCATACTTCTCCCCCCTGCTTCTCTCCTGTGCTTCTCTCCCCCATGCTTCTCTCCTGTGCTGCTCTCCTGTGCTTCTCTCCCCCATGCTTCTCTCCTGTGCTTCTCTCCACCATACTTCTCCTCCCTGCTTCTCTCCACCATACTTCTCCCCCCTGCTTCTCTCCTGTGCTTCTCTCCCCATGCTTCTCTCCTGTGCTTCTCTCCCCCATGCTTCTCTCCTGTGCTTCTCTCCACCATACTTCTCCCCCCTGCTTCTCTCCTGTGCTTCTCTCCACCACACTTCTCCCCCCTGCTTCTCTCCTGTGCTTCTCTCCCCTATGCTTCTCTCCTGTGCTTCTCTCCACCATACTTCTCCCCCCTGCTTCTCTCCTGTGCTTCTCTCCACCATGCTTCTCCCCCTGCTTCTCTCCATGCTTCTCTCCCCCATGCTTCTCTCCTGTGCTTCTCTCCACCAAGCTTCTCCCCCCTGCTTCTCTCCTGTGCTTATCTCCCCCATGCTTCTCTCCTGTGCTTCTCTCCACCAAGCTTCTCCCCCCTGCTTCTCTCCTGTGCTTCTCTCCCCCATGCTTTCCTCCTGTGCTTCTCTCCACCATACTTCTCTCCCCCTGTTTCTCTCCACCAAACTTCTCTCCCCCCTGCTTCTCTCCGCTGTTTCTCTCCCCCCTTCATCCTCACCTCCTCCGAGATGGTCGCCGCTGCTGTCCCCCTCACCTACTGGCCGCCCGTAGGGCCCGGACGTGCTCCTTCAATCAGCGGAGACCGGGAGTGTGGTGCGCTGCGGCCCTACAGGGGGTCCTGGCTACTAGAGAAACCACCTACAAAGGTCCTGGCTACTAGGGAAACAACCTATGGGGGGCCTGGCTACTAGGAAACCTACCTACAGGTGGTGACTTGGCTACAGGAGAAACTATCTCCAGGGGGGGCTGCCTGGGGTGCACGAGGCAAATTGGCAATGGTGCTCCTGCCGGAAGGGAAGAAATCTTTGAATTTCCCAAGCACTTTTTAAAAATGTAAACACATCTGTAGAAGAGGTGCACACATTACTTGTGCACCCTCCATCAGAGTGGGAAAGAAAAGAGACCAGAGCACTTCACAGGAACCAAAGGTCATTTGACTATAATTGAAGGACCTAAAGAAGAGACCTGACTACTGGATGAACTACCTACAGCTGGACCTGGCTCCTGGGGAAAGCACCTACAGTAAAACTTGGCAAATGTGAGAACTACCTACAGTGGCACTGGCTACTGGTAATAATACCTACGGGGGGCAACTTTGGAGGTATACCTACGGGGGCTACAGGGGAAGCTGCCTACAATGGGGGGACCTAGCTACTGGAGAAACTACCTACAGGGAGAGGTGATTACTCAGGATATCACCTACAAAGGCGGAACTTCAAAATACTTTCCACCTGCAGGGGACCTGTATACTGGGGAAACTACCTACAGGGGGAACTCAGCTACTAGAAAAACTACCTATAAGAGGGCCTGCATACTGGCAAAACTACCTATGGGGGGAAGGGCTGGCTAATGGGGGAGACTACCTCCAGGGGAATCTGGCTAATAGGGAAAAATAACTACAGGGGTAAAATTATACATGAAGAACCTACTTCATTAGGGAAACTACTTATAGGGGACACCTACATTGTTGGGAAGACTAGCTACTGGGGGACATACCTAATGTGAAAATTACGCACTGAAGGCTTTGGTGTATATTGTAATGAATTCAGATGGCATGAGGGTACTGTGTGTATTATAATAAATTTCAGGAGCTATGGTACATAATCTAATATATTTCAGTGGTAATAGTGTATATTATAATAAAGGGGCACAGTGTCTATAATAACTAATTTTAAGGGCTATGATGTATATTATAATTTATTTACGGGGGTGCAGTATGCAATACAATTTTAGGGGATATAGTGTATTATAATGAATTTTAGGAAGTAGTTTGTGTAATATAATAAGTTTCAGAGGTCATGGTTTGGGCCTCTGGGAGCTGTAATGGCATTTGGCAATTTGTAGATTTAACCCCTTAACGACATCGGACGTAAATTTACGCCCTGATGCCGGTAAGGGAGTTCAGAACCGCGCCGGTCCCGGGTGCCGCGTGTAGCCCGGGACCGTAGGTATTAGGTATTAATACAGTAATCAGATGCAGCTGTCAAACATGACAGCTGCATCCGATTACCGGACGCAGCGTCATCCCTGGTGTCTAGTGGGGAGATCGCTCCTCTGGGATGTTACTCGTTTACTTCCGGCTGCAGCAGCCGGAAGTAAACGAGTGCCTATCTCATGGATCTCTGCAGCATATCTATGCTGCAGAGATCTCAATGAGAGATCAAAGCACTTATACTAGAAGTCCCCCAGGGGGGCTTCTAGTATAAGTGTAAAAGTAAAAAAAAAAATGTCATTATTAGTAAAAAGCCCCCTCCCCTAATAAAAGTCTGAATCACCCCCCTTTTCCCAGGTTATAAATAAAAGTAAATAAATATATAAGTAAATAAACATGTTTGCTATCGCCGCGTGCGTAATCGCCCGAACTATTAATTAATCACATTCCTGATCTCGCACGGTAAATGGCGTCAGCGCAAAAAAATCCCAAAGTGCAAAATTGCGCATTTTTGGTCGCATCAAATCCAGAAAAATTGTAATAAAAAGCGATCAAAAAGTCGTATATGCGCAATCAAGGTACCGATAGAAAGAACACATCATGGCGCAAAAAATGACACCTGACACAGCCCCATAGACCAAAGCATAAAAGCGCTATAAGCCTGGGAATGGAGCGGCTTTAAGTGTCGTATATTTGTTGACAATGGTTTAAATTTTTTACAGGCCATCAGATACAATATAAGTTATACATGTTACATATCGTTTTAATCGTAACGACTTGAGGAACATATATAACAAGTCAGTTTTACCCCAGGGCGAATGGCGTAAAAACACATTTCCCCCAAATAAACAAAATGCGTTTTTTTTTTCAATTTCACCACACTTTGAATTTTTTTCTGGTTTCGCAGTGTACTTTATGCAAAAATTCAGCCTGTCATTGCAAAGTACAATTAGTGACGCAAAAAATAAGGGCTCATGTGGGTCTCTAGGTGGAAAAATGCAAGTGCTATGGCCTTTTATGCACAAGGAGGAAAAACCGAAAACGCAAAAGTCGAAATTTGCTCTGTCCTTAAAGGGTTAAATATTAGAATATAAATAATTGATCTACTGTGATCTAATGATGTAACATTATTATTTATGTTGTCAGCATTATTTGAATATCAGGATGAGGGGGGTTGATATTTGATGCTGTATTTTCTATCTGTAATGCAGTGAAGTGTCAACACCTGATTCTTTCACTCCTTGTCTGCTCAGATGTAGGCTGGAGGGGCTGGGAGACAAGATTCAGCCAAGCCTCCTGTGACATCAGAGGATGATGTGTTGTCACAGGAAAGGGGGAGAAGCTGTGGGTCAATACATGTAGTTGTACTATTTTCTGTCAGTGTTGAAGCACGGAAAAGCCACTGAAGCAAAGACTATTGGTAATAACGTTATATTAAAAAGTTATATATCTTGGGGTGGATAGTTTAATTGAAATACAATTTTCTGATACTGGAGTACCCCTTTAACTGCTGACATCTCTTAGTTTACCTGTTTATAATGCCATCAGTTATTTTAAGTGACACTGCCACCCCCTGTGTGTCTTCTCTACACATGTGTAAAGGGTAAATTTTGCAGTTTTTATACACCTTATGTTATATCATACGTCATGGTGCTTGTTCCAGTAAAAAGTGATCTTTTATCATCTGCGGATTGTACTACCTGGGTGGTGCTTTGCGGACGAGCGCCACTTAGCTCTGCCCCCTCTTTAACATCAGCGGTGCATAGGTCCCGCCCCTCAGCAGCCATTGGAAGGGCCGGCCTAGGTCAAGGTCTAGGTCCCGCTCTACAGCCTATGCGCCGATGACATTATAGGGGGTGGGGCTATGGTGGTGATGTGGATAGGGCTAAGTGGTGCTGCAACCGTAAAGTGCTGCCCAGGTAGCACAATCCGCAGATGATAAAAGATCACTTTTTTCTGGAAGAAGCACCATGACATATGATATAAAATAAGGTATTAAAACTGCAAAATTTACCCTTTACACCTGTGTAGAGTAGTCATGATGCAAAAAGGGGGTGACAGTGTCACTTTAAAGAATGTATTTCCATTTCGAAACTACAACTTTGCATACTACACATTCAGGACATTCTGGAAGTAGTTTGTCTAGAACCTTGTTGTCAACAAAGATATTGTGAAGATACAGCTGAATGAAGGAGAACTTCCCATTTCTCCTTATACATTGGCTATTTTGAGTTTCATGACGATGGTGGGTGGGCGCCCAGAATCATTTCAGCTCACTCTGTGGCTGTAGGTATTAGCTGTAGATGAAGCTAAGGGTTGTTGAATATTGAAGATTTCTGCAACATGTTGCAGACTTCGGTAACAGTGTATAATTTTCCAGAAGGACCATGGAAACAACGCTATAAGCCTTTCACTTGAATGAGGCAATGTTCTGTCATTGAATTGAACATTATATGACAGAAATGCTTATTATATACCAATTACATTTCATCTCATCATCTATCCTTTATTAGCATGCCTAATTGTCTGAGGTATCATTTTCTCGTCACCCTCCATTTTTCTATAGCTTTTATTCATGCAGTATAATTGTTATTGGAGTTTGCATTTTATCACATGTCAGTTAAGGCAGCTTCTTTCTTTATTGCCTTTTTTGGACTGCAACATCTACATGTGAAGGATTCCAGGGTATACAATGTTCATGCTACAAAGTACAGTATGTCTTCTGTGTGTTTATAACTAGTGAATATGAACTTGTTAGGGGGGCTCCCCTCTGGAATGACGCAGACCATTGAACTTAAAAGGTTGTAAATTTTTATATGGCTCTTAGATGTACTGCTGTCCCACTGTGGATCTCTGGGAGGCAACCCCCACCATAGCATACACCACTTGAGCGGATACTTCAGTAATTTAAAGTGGTTATACAGTATAGGAAAATTGCATTCTAATAAAAATATTAATCCAAGCCATGAAACTCTCTAATATAGTATTATCACTAATATTACTGGCTTTGGCATGGTTTCGCGTGCTTATACACTGACAGGAAATACAAAATAGAAGAACTACACAATGTGCATTGTCTACAGCCCCCTGGCTACTCCCTTAATCGACAATGAATCATCTTCTGATTAGTGATGGGAAATCTAATTCATTTTGGGGATTTGTTCACTATGATCTAGTTCATTTAAAAGACTAGTTCAGAATATCAGCTCATTTAGTTCATTATATCTCCCGCTCTGGGATACAAATAAGAAGTTACTAGAAACAGATCTGCTCTATTGCTCCACATTGTAACAGCACCCACTTTGTGCCATGTAGTATGTAACAGAAATCAGGCCCCCTCTATGCTCTTACATAGTAGAAAGTTCCTTTGTTTCCAGATAGTAGTTAGGCCCTTTTGTGCCACTATTTAGTAGTCCCCCTGTGTGCATCTGTATAGAAATTAGGCCTCCCTGTGCTTTTACCCCCCCCCCCCCCCAAACAGGTAGTGTCCCCAATGTAGCTAAGCTAATCCCCCTGTATGTAGTTTCCAAAGCAGGTAGAGACCCCCCCCCCCCTCCCCCAATAGTAAGCTCACCAATATGTAGTATTCTTTCTGTAGGTAATCCCCCCGTTAGTTAGCCCCCGCCCCCATACTCATTTAGCCGAACCCCCTACAAGTAATCTCCCTGGTAGTTAAACAATCCCCCCAGTATATAGTAATCCCCAATTTGGAGGCATCCCACTGCAGGTAGTTATCTGTTAGCCCCCCAACAGATAGCATCCCCATGTTAGGTAGGCACTCCCCCTGGTAGTTAGCACCCTGCCCTCTTTAGACATCTCCCCTGCTAGTTAGCCCCATTCACCTCCTATGTAGGTATTCCCACTATGAGTTAGCCCCCCACCCCACCCCGACTTAGGCATCTACCCCGGTAATTAACATCACCCCCCCCCCCACCCCATGTAGGCATCTCCTTGTTAGTTAGCCCCCCCCTATGTAGTGATCTCCTTGTTACTTAGCAGCAGCCTCTCCCCTCCATGTAAGCTGTAAGCATCCCCTTGTTACTTAGCAGGAGCCCTCCTTATGTAGCCTCCCCTACTGTGAGTCATGCCTCCCATAGGCATCTCCCCCGGAAGTTACCCCCACTCATGTACCCATCTTCCCTGGTATTTAGATTCCCCCCATGTAGGTATCTAACCTGGTAGTAAACCCTCCACATTTCATGTAGACATATCCCCTAATATTTAGATCCCCTTCTTCCCATGTAGACATCTCCTCTAGTAGTAACCCCTCCCCCTCATGTAGGCATCGTCCCTATTGTTTTGACCCCCTCACACCTTTGTTGGCACTTGTGCACTGGAGCTCTGGGGGGAGAGCGCAGCCTCTTGTAGACTGAGGCAGAATGCTGCCTCCAGCCACAATTGGTAATTGGCCAGAGCGGAGAGCCAATGGCTGGCTCCCACTCAGTGTTAGTTCAACTCCTGGGACCAATGCAGGGGGAGGGGGGGGCGTGAAATAGGGGAGCAGAACTAATGGGCCATCCTGGCAGGGGAGAACGACATCACCCCAGAGTCAGGACTGTCCCGCCGGATCTGGGACAGTTGGGGGGTATGCTAAAAGACTGTAATAAGATGAAGATACCTGGTAAAGTATAGACAATAGAGCAGCGTTTTCCAACTGGGGTGCCGTGGCACACTGGGGTGTCGGGAGAACCCGCCAGGTGTGCCGCGGGATCCCGGTGGGAAAGGTGCACTGTCTCTTTAAGCATCCCGAGAAGCTGCGGCCGCGCAGCTTCTCGGGATGCACAGATCGCTTTGATGTTCCGCCCGCACAGTGAGCGGGGGGAACATTAAAGCAAGCAGAATGCAGGAGCAGGACCTGTCAGCGTCCTCCTCCTGCATTCCCTCCTGCCGGAGGTCCTGTCCACGCGGCTCGCAAGATGGAGCCAGAAGAGGAAGAAGAGCTGCTGCCTGCAGCCACACAGCCCGGATTAGGTGAGTATGATGTTTGTTTGTTTTTAGGGGCACCTCTGGGGGCATTATTAGCTCATGGGGGCACCTCTGGGGGCATTATTAGCTCATGGGGGCACCTCTGGGGGCATTATTAGCTCATGGGGGGCACCTCTGGGGGCATTATTAGTTCATAGGGGGCACATCTGGGGGCATTATTAGCTCATGGGGGCACCTCTGGGGGCATTATTAGCTCATGGGGGCATTATTAGTTCATGGGGGCACCTCTGGGGCCATTATTAGCTCATAGGGGCACCTCTGGGGGCATTATTAGCTCATGGGGGCACAGCAGGGGATCCTACATACAGGAGGCATCCCACACAGCGCAGTTACTATGGGCGCCTACAGGAGGGAGAAAGGAAAGGAAGTTGCTAGAAATGTGCGGAGCCTAAATTGTTTGTCTCGCAGGTTCTGAAAAGATGAAACGTAGCTGAAAGAAATCATCATGGAGGACTGGACTGGATGGAGAGGAAAAGGGAAAGTGACGCCTCAGATCAAAGAAACGTCACCTGTGAGTCACTGTTTTCTTATTTTGTAGAACATTATTTAGTAGGGGTGCCCCTACTAGGTAATTTTTTTTTCCAAGGGGTGCCCGAGGGGGAAAAGGTTGGGAAGCACTGCAATAGAGGCACCAACATGGATGCAGCTTACAGCTCTGTGTCCTGAGTAGCTTCATGGGTGATGGAAGATCATGTGACCTGTGAACTACAGAGCTACAAGAGAACGAATCCAATCTAGTTTACTCAGTGAGTTACTAACTATGAGCCAAGAGAACTAATCAGGAGTCTAGCTCAATCCCATATATATGACTGAGCTCAGCGTTGTCACACATGGTGGTTACAGCCAGGTACTGACATAGTGAATGTATGAGGGAGCTGATCAGTGACCTGCTGGCTAGATGAACTATTGAGCTAAAGCCAGGAGAACCAATAAGGAGAGTATAGTTCAGCTCCTGAGAAACCTTAAGGGTAGCTCCACACATACCGTATCGCAGTGGATTTTCTGCTGCGGATCCGCAGCAAAAAATCCACTGCGATACAGTACGAATGTAGCTACCCTAAGGGTGCCTTCATACCTAGCAACTCGCGGCGTAAATTACGCTGCGAGTCTGTCAGGTTCTTGCAGATCACTTTCACTATCTGAACGACCGCTGCATGTATGTAATTCTGCCGGCCCCCTAACCCCTTCAGCTCCCACCCGGCTCCCGCTCCCACTCCGCTGTATACATTACCTCTCCTCGCTGCACGGGTCCCGGCGTACTGCTCTCCTGCCTGGCCAGTCGGTGGCTTCGGCAGGGCAACACACTGATTGGCCGGGCGGGAGAGCAGTACGCCGGGACCCGTGCAGCGAGGAGAGGTAATGTATACAGAGCGGGAGCGGAGCAGGAGCCGGGCGGCAGCTGAAGGGGTTAAGGGGCCGGCAGAATTACATACACGCAGTGGTCGTTCAGACCGCTGCGTGTATGTAGTGAAAGTGATCTGCCAGGACCTACCCTACCTGTGGTGTTTAGAGGTATTGACTCATAGTGAATGTGTGAGGGAGCAGAAAAGCAGTAAAGCTGCAAGTAGCATATACAGCACAGAATTAGGATGCAGGAGCCAGTGCTGGCAACAAGACTTGAGCTCTAGGCTAAGGCCCTGTTCACACTACAGAATCGGCACAGAAATTCTGTGTGGAAACCCCGTGCGCGGACTCCGAATCCTGCTTTCAATCTGTTTGAATTGGAGGGCTCGCGCACCTCCGTTCTCCCCGCCTCTTTGAGTCCGGGGAGTTTCCACACGGTATCTCAGCACTAATTCCGTATTGTGGATGGGACCTAACAAGAAGGCCGCACTACGGGTGAGCTAGGTGAACATACTGTCACACACACACACACGCAGTTTATAGGCAGTGTAGTTTCATAGTTTTTATTTTCTTAATTCTTAACTTTCATTTTCCAGCATGGGTGACTGAAAAGCCCATGACAGTGATAGAGCTGGAGCTGCTGTGCTGGACTCTGTGTCACCCCCCTGGCTGTAGTTCATTTTGAACTAATCTTTGCCTGAAAAGTGAGGTAAATCATTTGTGTCACTCTGAAGATTAGCACAATTTGAACTGATCATTCACAAACTACCTATAACTGCTACTGATCTCATAGATGGCTTAACTGGATCTTGTCTCTGAGCTCCAGCCACACCCCTTGAGTGATACTACCATCTCTCTCTCTATCTCTTTATTTGGACATTTAGACTATGTTCACACTACGTAAAATAACGGCCGTTATTTTCAACGGCCGTTATTTTGAGGCCAAAACAACGGCCGTAGAATTATTTGTTTAATATTGCCTCCTAGCATGTTTTTAATCGGGCTGAAACATGTCATTTCATTGAAACACTGCGACTAGCCGAATAAACCACTCAGTAAATTTTTTACATTAAAATCAAGTTGAATTTGTCCGAAGTAAATTTTAAGTGTGCGGCCGCATTGAAATTCACGGCCGTAGTTGTAACATTACCGGCCGCAAATAAATGACCTGTTCATTTTTCACGGGTCCGTACGAACTACAGCCGTAGTCTTATACGCTGTGTGCATTGTACGACCGTAGTTCGTACGAATTGCTATATCGTCCCATCCTCAAAACAACGGCCGTAGTTTTGCGGTGAAAACTACGGCCGTTGTTTTACGTAGTGTGAACATAGCCTTAGGGTGCATTCACACGTACAGGATCCGCAGCAGATCCGCAGCAGATTTGATGCTGTGTTCAGTTATTTAGATCAAATCTGCTGCAGATCCATGCAGATGTGTGTGTGTGAAGCTACCCTTAGGTTACAAACCCACTTGGCGGGTCTGCAGCGAGTCTCCATGCTGCGTTTTTTGCAGCGAGACTCGCTGCAGATCCCGGCCCTATGCTTTTAATGGCAGACAAACACGCAGCAGGGATGTACATCCCTGCTGCGAGTTTGTCTGCAGCCCTCCCCATTAACCCCCCGGCCGCCGGAGCTGATACTTCACCTGATCCCGGCTCCGGCGGTTCCCGATGTCTTCAGCAAGCCGGAGCGGGGACCAGGTGAAGTATATGCTCCAGCCAGCCACCCGCAGCCCCGGCCGCCCGATCGCCCCCCCGCAGCCCCGGCCGCCCGATCTCCCCCCCGCAGCCCCGGCCGCCCGATCGCCCCCCCCCCCCCCCGCAGCACCGATCGCACGCCCCCTGCTGCCCCCTGATGTACATCCCTGCTGCGTGTTTGTCTGCCATTAAAAGCCTAGGGCCGGGATCTGGCGAGTCTCGCTGCAAAAACGCAGCATGGAGACTCGCTGCAGACCCGCCAAGTGGGTTTGTAACCTTAGGGTGCCTTTACACACACCGGAACCACAGAGGATTTCAAGCTGCAGATTTGCAGCGAAATCCACTGTGGATCCAGTGTCAGTGCATCCCTAGGAGAATACATACTCGCAGCAGGATTGACATCCGGCGTATTCAGCTATCTGCCGAAAGAAGTGACTTGTCACTTCTTTCGGTGGATAGCGGAATACGCCGGCCCATATAATAGTGTCTATGGAGCCGTCGGAAAGGCGCACGGCCGAGCGCGCGGACAGCCGATGGAATTCCGGGGATATTATCCGCGAGAATTCCTCAGTATAAATTCACCCTTAGGCTATGTTCCCAGACAGTATTTTTGCTCAGGAATTTGATCAGTATTTTCCAACTAAAACCAAAAGTTGATTGAAAACAAAGAAAGGCTATGTTCACATACTGTTGAAATTAAGTGGATGACCACGATTTAATGGCAAAGAACGGACATTATTTCAAAACAACTCAATTTTAACAGTGTGTGAACATAGCCTTTCTGTGTTTTCAATCCAGTCCTGGTTTGGGTTGCAAAATACTGAGCAAAAATACTGTGTGGGAACATAGACTTAGGGCCCTTTTACACCGAAAGATTATCTGACAGATTATCTGCCAAAGATTTGAAGCCAAAACCAGGAACAGACTATAAACAGAGATCAGGTCATACAGGAAAGCCTGAGATTTCTCCTCTTTTCATATCCAGTCCTGGCCTTGGCTTCCAATCTTTGGCTGATAATCTGTCAGATAATCTTTCTGTGTAAAAGGGCCCTTAGGCTGCTGAAACTGACTATATTGTGTAAAAGCTTTAATGCTGGTATCTGCCACTTTCTTGTCTTAAGGTCCTTGCAAATTGTGTTCCTAGAAATGCTCATTCCCTATAAAATCAGATCTTAAAAAAAAACAACAACAATGAGCTAGCAGGCGCTCATTCATCAGCTGATTGAATCTTCTGTATGGCCAATAAAATAATCATTTTCCACCACACATCTGCCAGTCTAAACTTGGGAAGTGTAGCTGATAACAAATTTAAATGGGTCTCATGATTAGCCCTTTAAATGCTCTGCAAATGAGTGCCGATCTCACTGATCAGCACCTGTTTTGGGTCACTGTCAACCTTTAACTATACTATAATTGAAGTATATAACCAATGACCGGATAATGATTACGATCTAATTAAATCTGAATTTTTTTTATTTCAAGGAGTGCACTTCTCTAGATTATTTTCATGCATAGTTAAAGGGCTGAGCTCTATAAATTAATATGATAATAGAGAATTTTATATTTGTTTTACCTTTTTTATAGCATTGCAGTAGTTTTACCTGCTGTATGTTAAATAAAAAAAAAAAAACCTGCTATTGTCAGGCAAACTGGAGGTTTGTGTAATTTACATTCTTCCCTGGGCTCTTGCTATTCGGAACAGCTGGGGAATGGATGTGCTAGTCTGCACACATTTGATGTTGCGCAGTACTAGTACATAATCAATAGCTGTTTCCATGACTGTCACTCATTAATACAGGGCTTGAGTTCTCTAAGTTCCCACTCTAAAATGAGGGGGATACACTTAGTTTATGGGAAACAGCTGTATTTTTAGCGCATAGAAAACAAAGTTTTCCTCTGCTATTATGAGACCACCTTTAGCTGTTTTGTTTGAGTTAGTGAATATATAACAATACACAACTCAACAGACATATTATTCCTTACAGCAACAATCATCCATATTTTTCCAGTAAATTGGTTGTCTCTGTCACCATGAAAGGTAACTCACATTCAGCCTCTAGCTTGTTTTGATATTTCTGCAGTAATGTACCAAAATTTAGTTTCCTAAAACCTTTAAAGGACAAAGATAGGATTCTTCACCAATAGTTAAATAATAGCACACACTGAAATAAGCATGGCTGATATCTGTAACATCTGCAGGTACTACTACAAATTTTAATCAGTTAATAGTTAAACTAAACTCAATTGATAGCATGCTGAACAGTTGTCTGCACATGTTCTGCACACAAATGCATCTGAAATGCATACAATTTAATGGTGCGTTTACACAGATAGATTTATCTGAGAGATTTTTGAAGCAAAAGCCAGGAACAGACTATAAACAGGGAACAGGTCATAAAGGAAAGGTTGAGATTTCTCCTCTTTTCAAATGCATTCCTGGCTTTGGCTTCCAAAATCTGTCAGATAAATCTGCCTGTGTAAAAGCACCATTAGTTGTATCTCTAGGGTGTCATGTGTAAACCTCACCACATCTATTAGTTGCCTTGTTACTGACAATAGCTCTTTAGGCAAATTGCTGAAAATTTGGGGCTAATTTACCTTGATTTACAGATAATCCTTAATTAAAGGGGTACTCCAGCGGGGGCACTTTTTCGCTGGGACTGGGGACGAGGTAGCTGAGGGAAAAGACGTCCACTTACCTCCCTGGTTACAGTGGTGAGTCCCGCATCGCGGCGCTCCGGTGCCCGGTTCCCGGCCGCTTCCTGGTGTCTGACGCGGGCCCAAGACGTGACGTCTCAGGTCCACTCAGCCAGTCAGTGACTGAGGCGGGATCCGTTTCAAGTCCGCTCAGATCCCACCCCCTTCACTGACTGGCTGAGCGGACCTGAGATGTCACATCTCGGGCCCGCGTCAGACACCAGGAAGCAACCGGGTCCTGGAGCGCCGTGATGCGGGACCCGCCACTGGAACCGGAGAGGTGAGTGGAAGTCTTTTCCCTCAGCCACCTCATCCCCGGTCCCAGCGAAAAAGTGCCCCCCCCGCTGGAGTACCCCTTTAAGTCCCTTAATAAAAATTTTCGTCCGACTTCTCCTTTAAGGGATCACTGTTTATAGGCAAGCACTGATCAATTTTTGTGGATCTGGAGGGGTGTGCTGGTGAATATATTGGTATTGAATACATGCTGTGCAGGACTAAGTATTCATTACAGAGCACTTGTTGGCTTTCTGCTTGGCATTAAACATTGAGGGGAATTTATTAAGGCTTGCACGCCAGTTTTAATTAAAAGCGACTCTGTACCCACAATCTAACCCCCCTAAACCACTTGTACCTTCGGATAGCTGCTTTCAATCCAAGATCTGTCCTGTGGTCCGTTCGGCAGGTGGTATAGTTATTGTCCTAAAAAAAAGACTTTAAAATTTGAAGCCCATGCCAAACGGGAGTATCTGTGCCCTAACTTTGCACCACCTCTCCGTACCTCCTCCCCACCCTCTTCATCATTAGGAATGCCACTGGAACATTTTCTCCATGCTGAACATTGCACAGGTCCTTAACGATCCAGCCCATGTGCCGGGCTAAACAGGTGGTGAATAGGAGGCAATCTGCCTGGAGCATTTCTAATGATGAGGAGGGCGGGGAGGAGGACCAGAGAGGTTGTG
Organism: Dendropsophus ebraccatus; assembly: GCF_027789765.1. NCBI lineage: Eukaryota > Metazoa > Chordata > Amphibia > Anura > Hylidae > Dendropsophus > Dendropsophus ebraccatus. The sequence goes on from NW_027208634.1 coordinate 44,312, forward strand.
CAAAGTTAGGGCACAGATACTCCCGTTTGGCACGGGCTTCAAGTTTAAAAGTATTTTTTTAGGACAATAACACCTTAGGACAATATCACCTGCCGAACGGACCGCAGGACAGATCTTGGGGAATTATTTCTTTCCCCATTGATTGCACATACCTAAGGTAATTATACAGGATTGCTTTGTTGTCTCTATGTATGCGTATACCCTGCCTTTGTTATAATCATGATTAATTTTTATACTCTATATATGGTTTGGGTAATTATACATTTACTTTTTATGCCACAATTATTTATCCCATTATACCATAATTACAGTCCACATATTTGGAGCATTTTGTGCTTAGATGTTCTTGTATAGCGCACTTTGTATACATTTATACCAACATGCTGTTGTTTATAACCCCTGTGACTAACATTTGTTATATGTATTTTAATAATTTTTGTATGTATATACACTAACACTTTGTTTGTCTTGTTATGTTATCACTTAGATGCCATGATTAAGAGCCAAGTTGGCTCGAAACGCGTCAGCTGATTTTAATGAATTACAGAAATAAAATATAATGATTTTATGAGAGCTGAAGGAGTCCAATTTTCTCTCTTCTTCGTACTTAGTAGGTAGCCTAATTCAGTTAAAAAGCTAGAGACTTAATACTTAAAACGTGCTAAATCAGAATAACACATTCTTACATAATTACATAGTTTTAAATAATATTATTTAAAATGATGGAACATTATTAATTCCATATTTCTTCTCACGTTTCCTGTTTTAACCTTCCTAAAACTTTATAAATGATTAATAGTATCAACACATGCCTTTGAAATGTTTTCTATCTTTGAATAAATCAAGTTAAAATCAGTCAGAAAATTTGTAAAATTGTGAAACTTGTTATAGTCACTAAGAAGATTATGTAATAAAAAAGTGTAGAAAAAAATCCTTCTAAATATTTTAAGTTACTTTATTTACAGTAATATATCCTTTCCTTATACACCATCCGCAAAGTGCTAATTGCATGCTGACAGCTTTGTTCTTATTAAATTGCACTTTGGATAACCATAGAAAAGATTGGCTTCCGGTTAATATTTATTACCCTTGACCTACTTAGTCTGGAAAATAGCTTCTGAACACATTGGACAAAAGACTTGTTCAATACCTTACATTTTTATCATAATTTCATTTCATACCTTTGCCCTAAACAGCCCTGCAGTCCAACATTAATTCTCTTTAAGGATTTTTAGGAATGGCATGAAAAATGTACTGTATGTACAGAAGGAACGCAGACTTCTAGATCCAAAGAAGCTGTCCCACAGATTAGAATTGATCTTAACTGCTTAAAGTGGTATTCCAAGAAAAAGTAACTTGTCCCCTATCCACAGGATAGGGGACAAGTAAGAGATCACTGGGGGTCTGACCTCTAAACCCCCCTGCAAACTTTGTATTGGCCCCCGGATTCTCTGTTATGAATTGAGCTGCAGGTACAGCATATGTCCTGCCGAAGAGAGAGCAGAGTAAGCTGGAAGAGCACTTACACAGCTGACTCTGATATCTCCATAGGAATAAATAGAGTTGCTGGAAAGAGATGAGTAAGCTGGAAGAGTGCTTAAAGGACAATTGCCATGAAAAACTTTTTCCCAGTAATTGAAGCACATTACAAAGTTATATAACTCTGTAATGTGCTTCAATCACCTATCTGCCTCCCTTCCCTGTCTTTTCCCCCCTCCTGACTCACACAGACCTGATTACTGTCGTCACCGTCACCAAGCTCTTCTCTCAGCTCCTTCTCCTGTTACACCAGCCTCCCCCCTCCCCTGCCTTGTCAGGTGACAGGCTTACTCAGCTCCCATTGGCTGAACAACTGCAAGCCATCACTTGTCATATCTCACTTGCTTATCTTCCCTCTGACTGACTCCGGCACATAGGCAGCTCCCCCCTCCCCTCATACCCTCTCTCCTGCTGCCGTGGACTCAGTGAAGGAGTCATGTCACTAGAGAAGATAAGCTGAGCAAGCAGAGTCACCTGACAAGGAGGGGAGGGGGAGGTTGGTGTAACAGGACCTAGAGCAGCCCTCCTGCTGATGACTCATCCTCACAAGAAGGAGCAGCTGCCTGGTGACGGTGACGACAGTAATCAGGTCTGTGTGAGTCAGGACACTTCCTGGTGGGGGGTAGAGGGGGGAAAAGACAGGGAAGGGGGGCAGATAGGTGATTGAAGCACATTACAGAGTTATATAACTTTGTAATGTGCTTCTATTACTGGGAAAAAGTTTTTCATGGCACTTGTCCTTTAATCGGCTCTCTCTGGCACCTCCATAGGTAGAGAGATCCCTGGGGGGGTTCGGAGGTCAGACCCCCCCCCCCCATGATTTCTAACTTGTCCCCTGTTCTTGGAATACCCCTCTATGTATTGAGAATAAGATACTTAAAAAAATCATTGTGGGTAGTTCTTTAACAAACGAGTAGAACGTTTAACATGTTTAAGAATAACTTAGTAAGACTTGGAAAACCACTTGAGTTGTATTACTTTTTCAATATTTTCTAGTGTTGGAAAACAGGAAAAATATAATGCAAAGGTTAGGAAGTCTGAAATATTTTGGGGGGCATGTAGAAGAAAAGTGTTACTGCTGTTATACTGTAACTTTCAGAATTTAAATCAATAGTAGATGTGATATAAAGCAAGTTTTTAATTTACTTTTCATTATTCGTTTTAGTTTTTATGCTTTAAAACAAAGCTATACTTACTTGTATACAGGTCCAGTCTCCTGAAGGCAGTTTTAGTTTTGTGCTGGTTACAAAAAGAGACTATATTCACAAAGCAACAAAATAGGGGTAGTGAGACTCCTTAAAGGACAACTCCAATGAACTTTTTCCCAGTAATTGAAGCACATTACATTCACAAGCACATTCAATCACCTATCTGCCTCCCTTCCCTATCTTTTTCCCCCTCCACCCCCTCACCAGGAAGTGCACTAAACTCACACATACCTAATTACTGTCGTCACCAGTTTCTTCTCTCAGCTCCTTCTTGTGACGATGAGTCATCAGCAGAAGGGCTGGGCTAGCTCCTGTTACACCAGCCTCCCCCTCCCCTGCCTTGTCAGGTGACTTTGCTTGCTCAGCTCCGATTGGCTGAGCAACTGCAAGTCATGTCACTTGCTTATCTTCTCTCTGTTACTGACTCCCAGCACATAGGCAGCTCCCCCTTCCCGTCATACTCTCTCCTGCTGCCGAGTGGACTCAGTGAAAGAGTCCTGTCACTTGTTTATCTTCACTCCTTGACAGACCCCGTCTTATCTCTCCTGCTGCCCTGACCTGATTAGGTATGGCCATTGTGCAGATGTCACTTTGCTATGTACACTACATTGCAAAGTGACAGTATGTGTGTGCAGCTTCAGTGCAGGGGCTGACAACCTGTGTGATTATACAGCAGCCTGACTAAAGAGAGAGAGAGGGGGTCATGTTTAGTGTATGATGGGAGTTGAAGTGAATAGAGGGGCAGGCACTCGCAACGTCACAGCAGCCACAGTGCATCATGGCAAGCTGAAACCAGAAGTAAGGAAGAAATGAACATCAAGACTAGAGATCAGGCGGTATGCAGACGGTGGAAAATTTAAACAGTAACAGCTCAGGAGGGATGATAAGTATATAAACTATGTTTCTGATTGTTTTTTTTTCTTAGCACCGGAGTTGTCCTTTAAGAAGCAAAGTGCAAAATTGTGGATCCCCTATACTTTTACTTCTGATAAAATACGCATCTCTAACCCTAAGGGTATTTCAAATGCCCTAGCGGACTACTATGAATCCCTATATAACTTAACAAAGGACACACAGGTTTCGCAACCTTCAACTCCTCTTATTACTTCCGTCTTGGAAAACTGTAATCTCCCCCAGATCACTCCTTCCCAATTAGAGGAGCTCTCTAAGCCAATCACAGAGCCTAAGGTCTTGAAGGTTATTAAATCCCTTAAGGCAAAGAAGGTTCCAGGGCCTGACTGCTTATTTAATTGTACAAAATTCTTAGTGTGAAGTTGGCTCCATACCTATCGGAAACCTTTAACAACATTGGGGGAGATTTATCAAGCATGGTGTAAGGTGAAACTGGCCCCTAGCAACCAATCAGATTCCATATTTTATTTTCCAAGGAGTCTGTGAGGAATGAAAAGTGGAATCTGATTGGTTTCTAGGGGCAACTGAGCCAGTTTTCACTTTACACCATGTTTGATAAATCTCCCACATTGTTTCCAGATGTATAATCCACAGGTAGATGTCTTAGGTGATAATAGTAACCTTGCCTAAGCCTGGGAAATCGCTGAACACCCAGTCAACTTCAGGCCTATATCACTGCTCCATGCAGACTTAAAACTGTACTCCAAATTACTGGCTCTTGCCTTATGGATGTCCTGCTTAAATTATTCATATAGACAAGTTGGCATCACCAAGGGTAGACAGACCCTAGATGGCACAAGGTGATTCATTGATATCATAGTGGTGGTGGAGGCCCAGCACACACCTTCTCTAGTTTCTAACATTTCCAAGTAAAGTCCTATTCTAAAATACTGCTTTCCTGGATAAGCTGTATCGATTTGGCTAATATGATGGTTCTGCCAAAAATTTCCTATTTTTTCAGAAATCTACTAGTGACTTTCCCACAATCTATTATTGCTTATTTACAAAAAAAATTATTATGTATTTTGTCTGAAAGGGACAAAGGGCGATAGTTAAATCTACTATTATGTGCTTACCAATATCAGGTGGATGTCTGGGGTGCCCCTTGGTGAAACACTACTACTATGCAACATTGCTAGACCAAATTAAACCATGGATATTAGCGACACAGGTGCAATGTTTAGACAGGGGCAAAGACACTCTAGGCCACACCATTATGACACAGAGCTGCAAGTTTAAAAGATAATTTTTTGCTCTAACCAAGGTACAGGGCACATTTTAAAAGACACAACTGGTAAGGATTTACTCTCATCAAACGGATGGTACTAGTGTTTTGGTGGGGTAGGTTGGTGGATACAGAGTCGCTTTAAAGGAGGTTAATCTGGACATTAGTGGACATTACATGAGTTCATCTCACAACTTTAGGTTTGCAATATACAGTACATTAATTGCTATGTAGGGAAACCTAAACTTTTGCTGCCAAGAACATCTAGATAATGCAGACAGTTGAACGGAACAGTAGTAAGGGTTACATGCTTGTTTGTTTCCTCAGAACTTGCATGGAAAGGCCTGAAGCCTGTATTTACTGCTGCCTTTTAACACCTGCATTGCTGCAGCCTCACCAGCTCCTGAGCAAATCAGGACAGATCAGGTGTGAAAAAGAGCCATGCCATATTGCAAGCCTACACATCTCACTTATCTTCAGATACCACCCTACTCTGCTAACTCTAAACCCCTCCTTACACTATTGAATCCTCTTGTGTTTTATTGAATCCTCTTGTGTGTCTACTGTTTTTTCGCCCTCATGATCTTGAAATGCATCCTTAAAAACACATCTCTTGACAAACATATGACTGATCTGCATTGCCAACACTGCCTCCACCTGATTCAGTTACCTTTGCTCAGACATCCCTTCACATCCTGCATCCATCCTCTCTTGTTCATAGATAAATAGCTTAGATATACTTAAAGGGGTACTCCGGGGTATTTTTAATCTATGGGCGGGGAGGGGGTGGTTATAGACTGCAGAAATCATTTACCTCCCTGGTTTCAGCCCCATACATCTGTCCCGCGGCAGCTTCCTGGTGTGAGCTGCGGCATGAGACGTGACATCTCAAGGCAGCTCAGCCATTCAGCTGCCATAGCGGAGTCACACCAGGAAGTGGCCGCGGGCCAGATATATGGGGCGGCGCGATCTGGGAACTGGGGAGGTAAGTGATCTCTGCCATCTATAACCACCCCCTCCCCAGCCATAGCTTAAAAATACCCCCGGGCCGGAGTACCCCTTTAACTCTAATGTATATGGTCTACACTGTACTTGTTCTAATTTATTTCTTGTAAATGTTATACTATGTATGCCAGGAAAATGGTAGCAAATATATAAAAAACTATTAGGTAATAACAACCACCTTGTTGGTGGAAAATGTAAGTTTTTTTCTCCATCTTAGAACAAACTTCAATTCTATTTATAGTTGCCCTGAAACAATTTGTATTTATTTGAGCTTATCCTAATGAAGGAACAGAATTATTCTGTGTGTTAACAGCAGAGAGCATTTATGTATTCTAGGCATAGTTCCCACTGCTTCCTTCTGTGATCTGAGTAATGAAAGCAGCAAGAACATAACACATTTTCAGAACTCTAACTTTTACAGCTTCATTATAATTCAGGTTTAAGATTATCTACAAATGAGCCATTTTATTTTTATGCATTTGTTTAGGCTTCTCAAACCATTATTTCAGGTTTTAGAAGTACATTAGGATGGATCTCCCACCTCATTACCCAGCTGTTCTGAGAACAACCAATGAAATATGATGGGATAGTGACAGGGTATGTCTGCCATGTGCTTTTCTTCCTGTACGAGGTTTGCATACTAACTATATGAGTGGCAGATACTAAAAACAGAGGGGGCCCAGTGCAGGTATATGGGCTCTTTTTTACTTGCTAATATGAAGATGGTATGGTAACATTAACCATTTTATTTATGACTCCATCACTGGTGTGCCAAGCCATTAGTAATCATGAGGCATTTGTTACGACTCAAGTCACAGAGGGATGTAGGGATGTAGTGAACCCTAAGCTCAGCCCACCCACTGTCCCTGCCTACTTACCGCTATCTGCCCTAAAGTGGCAGCGGGCAACTGGGTGGAGGTCCCTGGCTTGTATATGTGAAACAAAAAGACAAGACGAACAAACACAGTAAGAATAGTCAGCAATCCAGGTAACAACGGTCGGGCAGCAGTAGTACAAAATCAGGATCCAATAGACATAGTCAAAAAACAGTCAATAAGGTCAGGGGCAGACAGCAAGCTGGGATGGTCAGAAATACAAAGCAAAAGGGTCAAAATAAACACAGAATAGCAGAGACAAAAACAGGCAGAGGACAAGCTCAATAACCAGCAAGGAGTACACAGACTGGGGGTTTTATA
>NW_027208635.1:5000-51341 GCF_027789765.1 Dendropsophus ebraccatus
GTCTGTGCTTCCTGTTGGGAAAAGCGGAATCTGCTTGCTGTTATTGTTTTGACGTTTCAATAGTAAAGACTAAGATACTACTTTACAACCTGAAAAAGCAACTAACAATATGATATATGATAGGTATGTAGACTTTAGTAAGTTCGGCATACATGGGAAGCCGTGGACAGGGATGATGGGAATTGTAGTTTTGCAACAGCTGAAGGGCCGAAGGTTCCCTATCGCTCTGTTAAATGAACAATACATATAATGTAAGATACAAGGCTGCACACAGAATAGGGGAGGCATTATAAAAAATGAGGATGGGAACTTTTTTCTGGTGCTGATTTACTGGATTACTGTCCTTTGATGGATTGTTCTTTCTTCTGATGGCTTTCCAGAACTTGCTAGAAGTTTTTTTCCGCAAAATGTAACCATATTGATGCTGTCCCTCTCAGTACTCATCATGGCATTGGGGAGGGTTCCTGCTAGGGGCCCCTTGTTTGGGAGAGTGCCAGTTTCCTTGCCTTTTCCCAAGAGGTAGTGTCATCTAAAAATATTAGTGTGAAGACTGTCAAGCCGATGTACTCATTTGGGTTACAGTGTTCCTAACTCCTGAGGGTGTATTTTAGAAGAGCTAAACCCAGACCGCAACTGCTCAGAAGACATAGTGTGGATGGTTGCAGTAGACTATATTTCTAATACCATGGTAGAGAAACTACATATACAGATCCACCCAAAAGCAAGTGGATAGCTAATGCTGACATAGATAAACGGCCAAATGTTATGTGACATCAGCCCAATAAGTTGTGTTAATACCAGTCTGTTTGCAAGCATTTATGAACTGTGTCCCCACAGAGGAAGAAAAAGTCTCGAGTTGGATAATTGACTATCTCTTTGTGCCCCTGTCCTAGTTCACTCATTGTCATAAGGCCAAGGCCACCAAAAGGCCTTCACTCCCTTCTCCATCTAAAGTCATCTACTTGTCAACCACTGGTTCACCCAACATGCTCCCCCCCACCCACATGTCCAAGAATGTTTCCTTTATTGAAAGGTTTGATAACCTGATAACTTATCATTACGATGGGCCATGGATATTATGTGGGTGGAGGTCTAAGTCCTGACACTCCAGCTAACCAGCTGTTTAAAGGGGCCTGCCTGTTCACTTGAAAGAGATTTGCACTGCCACCACCAACAATATGGTGATGCAAGGACAAGTATATGTAAACATTATAGAAACTGTAGTACTTACCCAAACATTGCAGCCCCATCAGACAGCTAGTTGGGAAAAGTGTTGGTAGTTATACCTCTGCCACACTAATATTGAGCGTTTACCATCAATTTTTGATAAACCCTTTAATTTGGGACATTGCATATAAAGATGAGCATATTCCCGTCGATTCGTTAAGGAAATTCACAAAAAACAAAATGGCGACCACACATGCTGTCTGGAGAGTCACTGGGTAGGAGGAAGAGATTAACCATAATCCCTAGCGCCCGTCCAATCAGCTGCAGGCCCCTCTGTGATGTCAGCACCTTCCCCTCTATATAAGGGGGTTTGGTAACAGAGGTGGCCAGTTAGCTGTGTGTGGAGGAGAGAGCAGGATGGCAGCAGGCAGTTACAGCAGAGCAGGGAGAGACTAACAGAGTGATATAGGGACACGTTTTTGACACTTTTACAACATGCTTTAACACATTCGTCCTTCTGCAATAGTCACAGTATTGTAGCTACTATAGTTTTGGCTGTTTTAATGAAATTTGTTAAGATTTGATTCATGAATCTTAACAGGTTTGAACAAAATTCGCAAAGCTCGCAAAACGAAATTCCAGTTGCTTTGCTCATCTTAGCTCACCTCTATAATTGCATGTATCATTTAAAGGGGTACTCCAGTGAAAAGCTTTTTCACAGTAATTGAAACACATTACAAAGTTATATAACTTTGTAAAATGCTTCAATCACCTATCTGCCCCCCTTCCCTATCTTTCCCCCCTCAACCCCCACCAGGAAATGAAGTAAACTCATTCTTACCTAATGACTGTTAACCCCAGGCTGCTCTGTGGCAGCCATTTTGTTATAATGACATCCTCAAGAGGGAGGCGGGTCTAAGCCCTGTTAGGCCAGCCTCCCTTTGTCAGATGACTCAGGTTGCTCAGCTCTGATTGGCTGAGCAAGCTGTAAGCCATCTAACAGTTCTGCAGAGTCAGTTAGACATCACAGGAAATAAAGTGCATCATGGGAAAGCCCAAACCAGGAAGTGAAGAATCGAATAAAGACACCAACTGGAGCTTCAGTTCCGTTATTTTTAATCAGTACTGGAATTGTCCTTTAGTTAAAAAAGTCCGTACATAGGGGGAGATTTATCAAACATGGTGTAAAGTGAAACTGGCTCAGTTGCCCCTCTCAACCAATCGGATTTCACCTTTCACCTATAATGTGTAACTGTGATATGACTCTTGTCTTCCAAGGAAGGGGACCATCAGATCATCAGATGATAGTGCAGGTTTTAGGTTACAACCAAGGGCCACATGGAAAGGCTTTCCTACTTAAATGGTACCCTTCACGAAGTATACTGACCTGACATGCATGAAATCCATTCAACTGCTGGAACTTTGGGTATGCATGGATATGACCAGGCCAAGATGGTACTGTCTGCGACTTCCCTTCTGATTGAATTGTGATGTACCGACCAGGCGTGGTCATATCCATAGATTCAAGTCTGCATTAGAGATGAGCGAACCTTGAGCATGCTCGAGTCCATCCGAACCCGAACCTTCAGCATTTGATTAGCAGTGGCTGCTGAAGTTGGATAAAGCCCTAAGACTATGTGGAAATCAAGTATATAGTCATTGGCTGTATCCATGTTTTCCAGACAACCTTAGAGCTTTATCCAAGTTCAGCAGCCACCGCTAATCAAGTGCCAAAAGTTCGGGTTCGAATGGACTCGAACTCGAACCCGGTTCGCTCATCTCTAGCCTGCATATTTTAAGACTCCAATATATATTTATATGTATATATATATATATATATATATATATATATATATATATATATTGGAAGGTATTTTGTTTGTATTCCAGTTAGCAATAGCTTCGGTTGTGGCGTACTTCCATTTCATTGCAAGTCTTTTCTCCCGTAAGTAGAAAAGGACTTACACAAAGCAAAGGAGGATAGAGGAACAATCAAGAAAGGGAGCAGTAAAGAAGTAAGAGGCATGTACAAGCCTTCATACTCTCTCTTTTCAGTAGAACGTGTCCCCTTTGTAGTGTTAATTATTTGTTCAAGCAGGATAACAGGACTAGCCTATTATATCCTTCATAAAAAGCGGTATAGACTCTCTACCGATCAGCTATGAATTAGCAAACATGATACCAAGAAAGAGAGAGAGGGAGAGACAGAAAGAGACAGAGGAGGGGGAAAAGCACCATAAAAAAATTCATTAATATCGTTAGGGATTAGAACACTGATTAAAGTGCAGCTGTTAGCATATGCAAATGAGTGATAGACATTTATCAGAGGCAATGCATGTTGCCTTATAGCTGAAAAGCTTCACGAATGGTTTCGAGCTGATTAAAAGAGTTTTAAGTTTCCAAGGATTTTCTGTTTAGCGGGTAGACAGGGAGGGGGAATTAGGAGGGAGAAAAAAAATAGCAATTTAACTTACGTATACTCTCCTTTAGCTAAATTGCTTAAAGTGGTTTCTTAACTCTACTTTGCATTGAGCTATTAGTTTGTATGCTAAATTCAGAATTTCTGGGAGTCATGTAAAATGTATCTTTTTTTTTTTTTTTGCTAAAAGATTTTGATTGCGGTGAATAATTTCCGCTCTAAGAATATGTAATTCTAGAATATTTTAATTTTAGTCGTTTGAGTGTTTAAAATGATAAACGTAGGAGATGAACTGCTGCAAATAGTTAAATGCTCTCCCGTCTCGCTGCGGGCCTCGGTATTTCAGCATTTTATGGAAGCTATTGATTAGACATAGAGAGTATTTACCACTGAGTGTTTATGGTGTTTTTTTTACGTTTTAGTATTAAAGCATTGATCAATTGCTAACATCAGAATAAAACACTTTGTATCCCTGATGGTAATAACAGGGTTCTTGGAATAAAAAAAGAGATGCAATGAAATGAGATTTCTGGAATATAGTAACAGTATTATTGCTAAAGTTCATAATAAACTTTGCCTTATGATTAGACTTGCTAATGGTGTTTTACTACAAATGACATTTATCACGTATCTATCGGTTGCTAAATGTTTGGTTGCTAATAACCAATAGAACCCCAAGTGATCACTAAAATGGTGCTCCTGAGTTCCAATGTTTTGGTGTAGTATGCACATTGCCCTCCATTTAAAGGAGTAAAATAATTGATGGCCTATCCTCAAGATAGCCCATCTATTTCTGATTGATGGCCACTGATCAGCCGTCACGCACAGCAAAGGCACCCACTCTACAAAGTCAATGGGTGAGAAGCAGCTGGCTCCATTCACCTATCCTGTGTAGAGCATCAATTCTTGTTAAAGAACAGTATGTTATAGCCTAGTGTCAATTAATGTTGCGCCTAACCCATTTTCATTTCTGATTATGGTGATCCTAAATGTTTTTGTGCTTAATAATAAGTGAATGGTATAGAAGCTGACTAAACTTTCCACACTTAGGGCCCTATTCCACAGGATGATTATAGTTCAGATTATCGTTAAATCGTTCGAATCTAAACGATAATCGTTCGTTTGAATAGTAGTAAACGATTAACGACCGAACGAGAAATCGTTGACCGTTTGATAAGACCTGGACCTATTTTTATCGTTGCTCGTTCGCAAATCGTTTGCTTTGAATAAGATGTCATTCGGCAGTTCGCAGTAATGACAAACGCAATAGCCGCGACAAGACGACCGCAAGAACGATCATAAGTAGCGATTATCGTTTCATGTAAATGGGTGAACGATTTCAGGTCTTTCGGAATAGCGGTCATTTGGATCGTTTATCGTTAACGATTATGCGAATGATAATCGTCCCGTGGAATAGGGCCCTAAGAGGGGATTTACTATCCTTGGGTCACAAACTTTAAACCTTCCAGTTTCCTTTTAGTTGGAACTGAAAACTGCAACAAAAACATTTACTTACCTCCCTGACTTCCATGCTGCCCCCGGTATTATGCAGCTCTGCTCCCTGTTGTGCAGCAGAATCCGGGTTCGGGTACATGGCTCAGCTTTAAAAAGCCCTGCCCAGATAATCCCTTTAAGAACTGTGTCCTCTGCTTATGTTAATGTTTCACTAATGTTGAGTTAAGTTACCCGCTGAGCTACAACGAACTCTGCTCTGACTTTTCCAATGTTCCTGTGACCCAGCAGCTACTGCACTGTTGTAACATCAAGGGCATAATTCCAGGTACCAACTCACTAGGTACAATTACTACTGTGAAGCACCACTCCGTCTTCTTTTTGTTGTATGCTATGGAAAGGCATGTGGACCATTATAGTTACAGTGTCGGTGTGGGGGGGGGGAAGTGTGCACCCGCCGGCCTTCACTACAATGCCTGTGCTGCTCTCCCTCTTTCTGGGGTGCGGTGGGTTATTGCTCTATGAAATTGATAAAAATAGCCGTATTTGTCTATGTCCATCAATCCTATTGTCTCTATTCAATGGTCTCTTACTTACTGATGTTTTATGGATGAGACAAATCATTTAGTCTAGTCTTGAGGCTTTTGGGGAACTTTAATTTTGTCTGGACTATACTTGGTGTCCATTATTCTGTGGTACCATGATGTGAACCATGCGATTATATAACAGTAGAGATGAGCGAACCGGGATCCGAACCCGAACGTTCGGTATTTGATTAGCTGGGGCTGCTGAACTTGGATAAAGCTCTAAGGTTGTCTGAAAAACATGGATACAGCCAATGACTATATCCATGTTTTCCACATAGCCTTAGGGCTTTATCCAACTTCAGCAGCCACCGCTAATCAAATGCCGAAAGTTCAGGTTCGGATCGACTCGAGCATGCTCCAGGTTCGCTCATCTCTATGTAACAGCCTTTAGGCCACAAGCAACCCAGGTTTTGCTGGCAGTAAAAAGAAAGAGGTACAGCTTTACAACAAACTTACACAGTAATAAAAAAAAAAAAAAAGAGAGACAAACATAATCCTTAAAAAACTGTTTGTATCGAGACTAAACAGGTTGAATATTTGTATTCTAATTCCTTAGCAGGTGGATGTGATGTGTGGAAGTCAGATAATTAAAATTATACAACTCATCATACAAAGGACTATAGCCCATAATTCTTTACATATTAAATACAATAACTTAATATAAAATGTAAAAAAAGGGATAAGACTCAGGAGAAAGAGTAGGTGGACTATAATGTCATGGTGGTATTGTCCCTGATGCTATAATGACTGAGAGGATAAGATATCCATGGAAAGGTTTATATAGCCAGGAAATTAATTCACACACTGGCAACAAATGTTGGTCAACCGAGGTGTTATGATAAATCTCTGTATTATGTAGGAGATCAGTAGATAAATTATCATTATCAATCGGTCATGGATTGTTGTATCCAAAAGTCCCCTTTTTATATAGTTTTTTTTTTTTATAAAGCTGTATCACAGTGAACTAATATAGTAGATATTTTATTTAAAAAGTAAATCTGAAGCATTTTAAGAATGGGACATTTAGCCCAAAGTATAATTCATGTGGTCATAAATTGACCAAACTCTGTGCTCCCATGGGTCAGGGTGAGTGCCACACTATTCGTTTTTATCTTTGACCACCCCCAGCTGTGCCAGGCAGCATGGTCATTGTGTATGAGGAGGCCAAGGGTGTCTGCAGAAGAGTGGTGGAATGCAGGCTAGCTAGGTGTTGTGATATCAGATCATGGCTTTTGTAATGGGCCAGAGTGAAATACTATAATAAGAAAGGAAATACTAAAAGGGCAGACTAGATTGACCAAGTGGTCCTCTTCTGCCGACAATCTTCTATGTTTTCAGCACATCCCCAGATCTCACAAACACTTAGACCAATACAACAGCCTGTCGTGCAATGTGTTGGCAAAGGACATTAAGCGCACAGTTTCTTGAGATAACCGGTAACTTTTTCTGAACAGATCTTTAGGTAAAATTTCAATGCAGCAAAATCCTTGTTCACAAGTTGCAGAGAAAGGTAAACTGAAGAATTTACTTCTAGGAGACTTTAGAGGTAAAGGCTATACTTGACTTTAGACAGGTAACAGTCTTTAGATACGTGACTTGTTGATATTTGCCACTTTATAAGTAGTGCTCTGGCTAATAAGAATTTGACCATGGTATTGAAGGCCTATACAGTTCGGGAGGCTGCTTGTTAAGAGAAGAGAGAAAACTATACTCACAGGGAATTCCAGCAATGCTGTCACACGACACCCGTGGGGTGTAAGCAGGAGCATAATCATTGACATAGAAGCCGTTCAGCACCGTCTGTGACCAAAGGCCAGAAGGAAGACGGCAAAGGAGGGGGGCCCCTCGGCAAGAAGCAACTTCTCCAACCCCTTATAAAGGCTGGAAGACTTGATAGACTAATTGATTTGCAGCGTGGACTGGCGAAACCTCAGCGGTAGTCACACCTCAGGTGGTTTGCACTGCATCACTTGGGTTACAGGAACCCTTAAAGACTGTATACTGGTGTACTGGAATACAGGAACAGCATGAGCACTGGCCATCGGCCATACACCAGGTGAAGACGTGCTCTCAGACTAGCTCAGGATACTGACCATCCACAGCAGAACTATTGATGGGTTACACAGGATAACTTTACCACATAAATAGCTTGCTACCATTCATGAGAAAGAAAAATACCTCACATGGCCATTTACTGTATGATAGAAGAAGGCCTGAATAGCAAACAACTAAAAACATTCAAAATAGAAAAAACTAAACAAAGCATGATTTAGAGACATGTTTCAGCAGTGTTATCTTTAAAGGAAACTTTTAATGTGGGAAGTGTTCATACTGCAAGTCATATCAACAAGGAAGACATCTACAAATCGGAGGTCTAAGAATGAATAACAGGCAATTTATGTGTTTCAGTGTCGCAACGGGTTTTTGCGGGAGACTCTATATAGGATCAACTATACTCAATATATTAAGTTTCACACAATTACTAATTGCCTCAGTCTACCATCAGCATCTTCCTATTAGGCCATTGCAGAGGGAAAATGTATGCTTTATCTTAACAACCAAGGGTGCCATGTAAGAGGGGCGCCATGTAAATCCAATCATCTCTGTCTAATTGTTCAGTTCTGACATCAGAATGTAAGGTTTATACAAACAGTATTCAGGGACATGTCAATTGAAATTGTCCATTGGTGTGTATTATTCATTTATTTTACACTCATGTCACTGTATCTACTAGCCAGGTTCTAAAAACTTGTATTTGTATGCGGCTTACTTGGAGTTAGTCATTTGCAGTTGAAGGCCATCAGATAAGTTTTATACAACAGAGGATTGCAGCATTGACCACATTATTTGTTATGTAAAACCAATGACAGATGGATTAATCCCTGCACACTCCAAAACTGGTTAATCTCTTTGTCAGCATTACAGGGACCCTGAACGTGAAGGGTAGGTAGCATCTAACAGGGACTGTCATGTAAGGTAAAAGGTCGGAGCAAGGATATTACAAGTGCTTTGCAGATATAGGCTATGTTCACACTGTGTAAAAAAAAAGAAGAAAAGGAGACAGCTTTTTCTTTTTAAAATAACGTCCCTTATTACGGAATCATAATTGAAATCAATGCAATGCATTAAAGTCAATAGAATGACGGCCACCCAGGACTGGCCTTAGGTTAGATGGCGCCTTTTTTGGCGTCCCCCCCCCCCCACTCCCCCGGGCTTGTGACCCCCTAAAGGTGACAGACTAAAGCCTACAGCCTCCCACCCCTCCAGATGACATCCACCACCTGACCCCCCAGCCCCCCTAGCCATACAAACAACTATACAACCCCCCCAGGCTTACGAACAACAGACGTTATTTTTAGTTGTTTGCACCTATTTATTTTTCACTGTCATTTTACCGTCTTTACTACTAAATTTGATGGACCTTCAAAAAACAGCCATACCCAAAAGGGCCTTAACTAGAATAATGTTCTGGCTGTCATTGTAATGATCAGCACCCAAAATTCGAAATGACGGACGTCATTTTAAGAAACAAAAAAAAAAGGACATAAAAACTGTCATGGACAAAACTGTTGCCAATTAAACTGTACATTTTTTTTCCTACTGATGTAGAGAATTGCTTGAACAGCAATTCACTCAAATTATCAAAATTCTTCTATTGTCTTTGAGAGCTATATGGAAAACTACTCACAGATCATATACTGTCAGAAACAGTGGTCCAAAGCATTCTTCTAGATTTGAAAGGCAGTGGAATGTGTGCTTCAGTAGTTAAAGGGGTTTTCCGGGCAAAATGGACTGCTAAGCTATTCACAGGATATTGGTTATTGAGAATTTCCCATGTTGGGAAGGAGTATAGGATGGTGAAGTCCCTGAAGTCCCAAAGTTCCACCCAAACCAAACTTATAACAAATGAAAAATGGTTGGTTTCTGATTGGGGGTATTCCAGGTATCAATTATATATACAGCTCCTTAAGGTCCCCCATTGCTTGCCTATTCTCCCTGCTTTATATACGATGTGTCACAGCTCAGCCAATCACTTGCCACAATACTGTCCCATCGAGGTTAACAAGCAGCTCCTGCTTTGATGCATCATCTCAGAAGCAGAATGTAGAGATGGACAAATGTGGACCTGAAGGTGCTAGGTAAGTAATTTTTTTTACAACAGTCCCAGCAGTATAGAATTTTTTTTAAATTCTGGAGTGCACCTTTAATTTTTATTATAGGATTATTGATTATAAATCAAAGATTTTACACAATACTATTAAAGGAGAAGTCTGGCGTTTTCTAAATGCTAGCAGCCTGCAGGGGGATGGGGGAAATTGATTTTAATTTACAACTTACCTCTCCCCATGCCCGCAGTGAGCGTCTGGAGCCGCTGCAGGACCCCCACTGATGACGTCACAACTCGGGGGAAAATTTCTGTCCTAACTGAGGGACTGGCTGCTCAGCCAATTAGCAACTGCAGTGGCGACCCGCCCCAGTCACTGACAGGCTGAGCAGCCAGTCCATCAGCCAGGTTGTAACGTGGACACCCCTGAGTCCAGCAGGGGTCCTGCGGACGCCTCCGTTGCTCGCAGTGGGCACGGGGAGAAGTAATTTGTTACTTGTAATCAATTCCCCCCCTACCCTTGCAGGCTGCCGACTTTTAGAAAACTCCAGGCTTCTTTAAAGTGTCACTGTTTCACTGTCATTTGTCAAAATTGCATTTGACATCTAATAGAGTCATCTCGTCAAAAGTTTTGATCAGTGTTTAGACCCGTACTGATCATGAGAACAAGCTTGAAGAAGACACAGTCCTCTCCTGGCTCTATGTCATGTGATGAGTCAGGCTCCTAATGTAAGTCTATGCAGCCTGACTTTTTCACTGACACAGGGTGGCGAGCAGACCACCTCCCTGCTCGTTCCAATGATTAGTACGGGTCTAAAACTCAGACCTTGTAACGCCTGGAGTAGTGGATCCACTGGACCGGCACCAGCGATGGCACAAACCTCACCAGGGAGCGGAGTCTAAGGGGCCGCTGGTTTTCACCAGAGCCCGCCGCAAAGCGGGATGGACTTGCTGCGGCAGACGACCCCCAGGTCGCTACCCCTGGCTTGGTTGCTGGTGACGGCAGGCGAGGCGTGGCAGGAGTAGGTACTGACTGTGGCGTGTAGGCGTACCGCAGGTGACAGGCTGAACACAGGAACAGCAGTGAGACGGGAAGCAGGAACCAGGGACTAGGAGTAGGGACTGGGTAGCGGGCAGGAAACAGGAACAAGGACTGGGGAGCAGGTAGCGGACAGGTATCAGGAACAACAGGGAGCTGGGCCAAACGCTATGGGAAGCATGTAGAGGCTCCAACACAGGGGACAGGGCATGCTGGGATTTATAGGGAGTGATTGGGTGCAACTACCAATTAGGGACGGACTGGCCCTTTAAATCTGAGACAGCCGGCGCGCGCGCGCGCCCTAGGAGGCGGGGACGGCACAGACGGAAGGCGGAGCGGGACGAGGTGAGGTGCCCCCCGGGGCCGAACAGACCGCAGCGCCGGGTCCCTGCACCAGGACCCCGGCAGCTGCCTGAGCTAGATGGCGGTCGCGGCGGCGGCCCGGAGCACGGGACGCCGCCGCGGCCATGACAGTACCCCCCCCCTTTGGCCTCCCCCTCTTTCTTGCCTGCAGGAACCCCTTGATGAGATCTTTATCCAGGATGTTAGCCTCGGGTTCCCAGGACCTCTCCTCAGGACCAAATCCTCTCCAGTCCACCAGGAAGAAACGTCTCCCTCTGACAGTTCTCATGGCCAGAATATCTTTAACAACGTAGACGTCGTCTGAGACGGCTTGTGGTACAGAGAACGGAGACTGATCGGAGAACCGGTTGAGGACCACAGGCTTCAAGAGGGAGACATGGAAGGCGTTCGGAATCCGCATAGTAGGGGGCAGGCGGAGTTTGTAGGTGACAGGGTTGATGCGTTTTAGCACCGAAAAAGGACCAAGGAATCGAGGACCCAACTTGTAGCTGGGAATCTTGAGTCGAACATATTTGGCCGAGAGCCAGACTTTGTCATCTGGACGAAAATTCGTGGCAGGTCTCCTCTTCTTATCAGCCTGGTCCTTCATGCGTTCAGAGGCTTTGAGTAGGGACTGTCGGGTTTGTTCCCAGATTGACTGCAGGTCAGATAACAGCTCCTCCACGGCTGGGACCCCAGAGGATGGAGAGAGAGGCAGAGGAGGACGAGGATGATGCCCGTAGACCACATAGAAAGGAGACTTGCCTGTGGAACTCGAGTCCAGATGGTTATAGGAGAATTCCGCCCATGGAAGGAGATCGGACCAGTTGTCTTGGCAGCTGGACACAAAATGCCGTAGGTAGTTACCCAGGATTTGATTGACTCTCTCCACTTGCCCGTTAGACTGGGGATGGTAGGCTGATGAGAAGTCCAGCTTTACTTGGAGCTGCGAGCAGAGGGCACGCCAAAACTTAGAGACAAATTGAGAGCCTCGGTCGGACACAATGTGAAGAGGAAGTCCATGCAGGCGGAAGATGTGTCGGAAGAACAACTGAGCCAGACGAGGAGCAGAGGGTAGGCCAGGAAGAGCCACGAAGTGAGCCATTTTAGAGAAGCGGTCCGTCACCACCCAAATAACTGTATTGCCCGCAGATGGAGGTAGGTCTGTGATGAAATCCATCGCAATGTGGTGCCAGGGATGGTCCGGGACTGGCAAGGGCAAAAGTAGGCCGGCAGGTCTTTGACGGGGAGACTTATTCCTGGCACAGACTGCACAGGAAGCCACAAAATCCTTGACATCCTGGAGGAGATTGGGCCACCAGTAGTGACGGGAGATCAATTGCCCAGTCTTTTGAGTTCCTGGATGCCCGGCCACCAAAGAGGAATGCCCCCACTTCAAGATGCGTTTACGGAGCGCGGGGCGCACATAAGTCTTCCCGGGGGGCAGTCTCTGCAGAGCAGAAGTAGCAACTGGTACTAGGCGGTCGAGGGGTATAATGTGACGAGGAGATTCCTCTTGCCCCATGACATCGGATGCTCGGGATAATGCATCGGCCTTTAGATTCTTCTCGGCTGGACGGAAATGGATGGTAAAGTTGAACCGAGAGAAGAAGAGAGACCACCTGGCCTGCCGGGGATTGAGGCGTTGAGCCGACTGGAGGTAGAGGAGGTTCTTGTGGTCCGTGTAGATGTTAACGGGGTGTTTAGCCCCCTCTAGTAGATGACGCCACTCCTCCAGTGCCAACTTAATGGCCAGGAGTTCACGGTCCCCAATAGTATAGTTCCTCTCGGCAGGGGAGAAAGTCTTAGAAAAGAACCCGCAGGTTCTGGTCTTGCCTGATGTGTCCCTTTGCGAGAGAACGGCTCCTGCGCCCACAGAAGAAGCATCGACCTCGAGAGAAAACGGCCTGGAGACATCCGGGCGGACTAGGGCAGGAGCAGAGGCAAAGGCAGACTTAAGGCTATTGAAGGCTTGTTCGGCCTCTGGAGGCCAACGTCTGGGGTCCGCCTTCTTTTTAGTGAGAGCCACGATGGGTGCGACCAGGGTAGAGAAGTGAGGGATGAATTGCCGATAATAGTTGGCGAATCCAAGGAAACGCTGGATAGCTCTAAGTCCCACAGGGCGTGGCCATTGGAGGACAGCTGAGAGCTTGGCCGGATCCATTTGTAGACCCTGGTCGGAGACGATATAGCCAAGAAATGGAAGACTGCGCTGATGGAAAACACACTTCTCCAGCTTGGCGTATAAATGATTGGCCCGTAGTCTTCGGAGGACCTGACGCACTTGTGCCACATGAGTCTGCTGATCTGGGGAGAAGACCAAAATGTCATCCAAATAGACAATGACGCAGACATAGAGGAGGTCTCGGAAGATGTCGTTCACGAATTCCTGGAAGACCGCTGGGGCATTGCATAGGCCGAATGGCATGACCAGGTATTCGTAGTGCCCATCTCTGGTGTTGAAAGCGGTCTTCCATTCGTCTCCTTTACGAATACGGATCAAGTTATACGCTCCCCTGAGATCCAGCTTGGAGAAGATCCTAGCTCCACGAAGACGGTCAAATAGTTCAGGAATAAGTGGAAGAGGATAGCGATTCTTAACAGTCACCTTATTCAAGCCCCGGTAGTCAATGCATGGGCGAAGGGAACCGTCCTTCTTCTGGACAAAGAAGAATCCTGCGCCAGCGGGAGACGTGGATTTACGGATGAAGCCCTTTTGTAAGTTCTCCCGGATGTAGGAGGACATGGCTTCAGTCTCGGGCACAGAGAGAGGGTATACCCGACCACGTGGAGGAGATGCCCCGGGAAGAAGGTCTATAGGGCAATCATAGGCCCGATGAGGTGGTAGAGAGTCCGCCTCCTTGGCCGAGAAAACATCACCGAAATCTTGGTAGTCCTCCGGTAGACCGGCTAGAGGCTTGACATCAGCAGGTGACCTCGTAGAGCACTTGGGTTGAGGAGATCTCAGACACCGGTTATGACAGTCCTGGCCCCAGCTGAGAACCTCCCCAGTTCTCCAGTCCAGCTTAGGGGTATGAAATTGCAGCCAAGGAAGACCCAGCAGGATGTTAGAAGAGGAATGGCACAAGACATAGAAGGAGATCCTCTCCTGATGTAAGGCGCCCACCTGGAGGGCTAGGGGTGCCGTCTGGCAGTGCACAGTTTCGGTAAGAACCTCCCCCGTAACCGAAGAGATAGACCGGGGTTGGGCTAGCTGGATCACGGGTAGCCGCCATCTTTGGACCAAAGAAGCAGAGATGAAACTGCCAGCAGAGCCAGAGTCGATGAGGGCAGTAGTCTGGAAAACTTGCCCTGAAGGCGTCTGGATGGAGACGGGTATAGTCAACCTTGGAGAGGTGGCATTCACACCTAGGGAGGCCTCTCCCACCGGACCTAGGTGCGAGCGTTTCCCGGACGCTGAGGACGTTGGGGACATCTCTGCCGGTAGTGATCTGCACCCCAGCAATAGAGACAGAGATTCAGCTCCATCCGACGGGCTCTCTCATCAGTCGTCAGGCGAGCTCGTTCCACCTGCATAGGGACTTCTGGAGACGACTGGGGTATAGGAGCAACGGGACTCTGGAACACCGGTGCCAGCCGAGGATGGCGACGGGGCAGGCTCAGTCGTCGTTCCTGCCGGACCTCCTCCTCTCTCTCGGAAAACCGGTTGTCGACTCTGGTAGCCAGTAAGATAAGATCGTTTAGAGAAGGAGGGAGGTCGCGGACTGAGAGTACGTCTTTCACTCGGCTGGATAGGCCCTTCTTGAAGGTGGCTACTAGGGCGGCCTCGTTCCAGTCCAATTCAGCTGCCAGGGTGCGGAACTGGATGGCGTAGTCACCGACAGAGGAGCTCCCTTGAGAGAGGTTGAGAAGAGCAGTCTCAGCTGAGGTGGCACGGGCAGGTTCCTCAAAGACGGAGCGAAAGTCGACCAGAAAGGCCCGGAGATTGGCAGCAACAGGATCATCACGGTCCCACAGTGGCGTGGCCCAGGCCAGAGCTCTACCCTCCAATAGGCTGATGATAAAGGCCACTTTAGAGCGCTCGGTGGGAAACTGACTACTTAACAGTTCAATATGCATTGTGCATTGAGTCAGGAATCCCCTGCACAACTTGGGATCGCCTCCATATTTATTCGGGAGGGCCAATCGAAGTCCCGAGGTGGCTGCAGGTGGTGGTGGGCGCTGGCCTGTAGTATGCTGCTGTAGGGCGGCAGTCAATTGCTGGATCTGCTGCGACTGCTGCTGGATCTGTTGAGCCTGTTGAGCGACCACTCTGGCGACGTCACGGAGATCAGGCACCTCGCCGGGATCCATGGTTGGAGCCTACTGTAACGCCTGGAGTAGTGGATCCACTGGACCGGCACCAGCGATGGCACAAACCTCACCAGGGAGCGGAGTCTAAGGGGCCGCTGGTTTTCACCAGAGCCCGCCGCAAAGCGGGATGGACTTGCTGCGGCAGACGACCCCCAGGTCGCTACCCCTGGCTTGGTTGCTGGTGACGGCAGGCGAGGCGTGGCAGGAGTAGGTACTGACTGTGGCGTGTAGGCGTACCGCAGGTGACAGGCTGAACACAGGAACAGCAGTGAGACGGGAAGCAGGAACCAGGGACTAGGAGTAGGGGCTGGGTAGCGGGCAGGAAACAGGAACAAGGACTGGGGAGCAGGTAGCGGACAGGTATCAGGAACAACAGGGAGCTGGGCCAAACGCTATGGGAAGCATGTAGAGGCTCCAACACAGGGGACAGGGCATGCTGGGATTTATAGGGAGTGATTGGGTGCAACTACCAATTAGGGACGGACTGACCCTTTAAATCTGAGACAGGCGGCGGGGAGGAGGCGGGGACGCGCGCGCCGGCCGGCACAGACGGAAGGCGGAGCGGGACGAGGTGAGGCGCCCCCCGGGGCCGAACAGACCGCAGCGCCGGGTCCCTGCACCAGGACCCTGGCAGCTGCCTGAGCTAGATGGCGGTCGCGGCGGCGGCCCGGAGCACGGGACGCCGCCGCGGCCATGACAGACCTAGACCAATCAAAACTTATGATATGTCTCTATGATATATCAATTTTTTTTCAAACAACAGTAACACTTTAAGTGGTGTTGGGTAAGAGGACAAAATAAAAAAAAATCATAATACATCATACTTAACCAGATAGTGACACTGAAATTTGAATGTATTGGCCCAGTTTTATTTATTTATTTTAATGAAATTCATGATTTTATATTCATTTTTGCTCAATAAATGAATGACAGCAATAACTGTGGTACCAATATATGTGGTCACTATTTCAATTATAACCCTATATAATGCATCAGTCATCCTTTCTTACCAATCTAGTAAATAGCAGCTAACCAGTCAGTCTTAGCACCATGAGTCAAGTAATCTAAAGGAATATCTGACACTTGCTTTATGTAGTCACGTCAAACATTGATCTGTCAGCCCCACATCAAATTCTGGATTGATTAGACTTCATAGAACTTTCTGCCGAGATATCACAGTCACAGCTAATTCACATTTTCTTTCATGGAAAGTGCCTGATAGTGATCGGATTTGCACAAATTGCTGAGCCAGGGATGTTAAGTATTGCATTGGAAATATTGATAGAGCTAATTTTTGTAATTATCTTTCAATGCACTCCCTAAGAAAGAACAACATTTTTTTTAATCTTCTAAATTATCTGTTTAATCTTTCTTCCATTCTAGATTACATTTCTAGTGGTTTCGGGGAAGAAGTGGTTAATATATGAAGAAGTCCCCACAACCTTCATCAAGACATGAAAATTTAAGATAATAAACTGCTCTTTTTATGCAAAAATGTCATAAAAAAGAAGAAAACAAAATCCAATTGCGATTTACCTGCATTAAAAGGCCGTGTCCAGTCTCAGAGTCCATAATTTATGATAGAAAAACACAAGGGGATGGAGGTTTACGTAAAGGAAATGTGTTAGCTAAATAATGAATAATGAATTAAATTATTTATTTATTTTAATAATCAAAATCATCTGATTTTTTTTGTATTTTTTATTACATTTTCTGTGCATGATAATGGGTGTAGCCATGTTGATTGAGCTGCTCACAGTATTGTAAGATATGCTTTACAGCAGCCACATGGACCTTATAGAAAGCTATAATCTGGATATGGCTCATTGACTTCCGTTGAGACATTTTCTAGGCATGTACTGTGACCTGTGTAGAAGTCACTATGCAGAGAGGGTAGGAAGAGGCGATGTGTCACCTCTCTGCTATCCAGGATTCCAGAATGTCTTTTGGACATATTTTCCTTCTTCTTATCCTGCTTCCCCCATCTCACTCCACTTCTCCATCTAATTTCTCAATCACAATAAATAGCTGCACTCTGTATCCCGTTCCTCAATTCTGCTGCCTTGGGGTCACCTCTACCCTGTGACTCTACTCTGTCTTTCAAACCGCACATTCAGACCCTGACACCTCCTGCCGCCTCAAAAACTCTAATGGTACATGCTCTCATTATCTCCCGCTTGGACTACTGCAACATCATCATCTTCTCTGGCCTTTCTTCTAACACCCTTGCTCCCCTCCAGTCTATCCTTAATTCTGCTGCCCGACTAATCCATCTCTCCCCTCGCTCTGCCTCTCCCCTTCACTGGCTTCCCATATTCCAACAAAGCCATTTTCAATTGTTGACCATGAGATACAAGGCCATCCAAACCCTGTCTACTCTGTATATCTCAAACCTGATATCCGCTACCGCCCCTCAAGCAACCTCCGATCCTCCAGTGACCTCCTTTTGTGCTCCCCCTTGTTCCTACTTCACACAACCACCTCCAAGATTTTGCCCGAGCCTCCTCCATACTCTGAAACTCTCTACCCCGACATGTCAGGCTCTGATCCTTCAAAAGTAACCTGAAAACCCATCTCTTCAAACTAGGCTGCAGCCTATAACATATTTGCATCACACTTTGACTGGCTGGCCTTTACCTTCTGCTTTCCTTAACCTGTAGATTGTAAGCCCTCGCGGCCAGGTCCTCCATCCCCATGTACCAGTCTGCCATTTACCTTATTCATGTAATGTGTTTTGATCTTGTTATGTTTCGGTTTGTCACCCCTATTGCTCGTATAGTGCTCTGGAATTAAGGGCGCTTTAAAAATAAATAATAAATAATCTATTGTAAATGGATCATTGGTCATCTATATAGACTGTATGGGCGACATTTATGAAGTCCGGCGTTTTTTATTTTAAAACCTACCCCAGCTCAGAGGTGGCGTAGGTTTCCTTATCATTTTTTGTAGCGAAAAATGATAAATGAAGCGGACCCTGAGTCCGCGAATCCCCGTTCCGCCCCCTCCACACCCCCTCCCCGTCCCACTGGCGAAGGTGGCGTAAAATGGCCAGATGCGAATATTTAATTCGCAAAACTGCCATTTGCTAAAAAATTTATTCACATCTGGTCATTTTATGCCAAAAAAATACAACTTTTTCGTTTGATAACTTCCCCCTATGTGTCAACTTTCATTGTATTAACTGTATGCCTGTAATGATAATGAGGAAAATGCTAAACATTAATGTCTAACAGGTAGTGTCAGCTTATTGTTAGGCTTAGTGGCCAGATTGAAAAGGGATTGCTAGGGGCACAGCTGCTCTGTTTTAGGGTTGTATGATTGCTGGCCAGCACCACCAGTTATACTGCTGTATGTGTCCTGGGGCTAGAGTTTCAGCCTCAATCTTGCCTAGGGCTGGGACTCCAAGTCTCATAAGTATCCTCCCATGCCTGTATCCCTTGCCTGCGATAGAGCCTAGTTTACTAGTGTGTCTTATCCTAGCGTTTGTTCCTGCATTTGTGTATTTGGTATTCTGACTTCTGGCTTTTTGGATTTTGACTATTCTCTTGGGTCTCGTTTTGTTCTGCACCACCCTCTTGTTGCTGACTTGGACCCCTAACCCTGCTGTATTGTGTTGTGTTTGTCTTGTCTTTGTTCCGTGTTCACACTTAGATAGGATTAGGGACTGTCGTCCAGTTGTTCGCTGCCGTAAGCAATGAGGCAGGGACAGCGGAGCTGGTGCATCAGGTCCCATATCTTGACAGTGGCTGTATCCATGTTTCTCAGCTAGTCCTTGGGGCTGCATCAACCTTCTCCAGGCAGCATGATTCAAATACCGATTGAACCCGAACTTTCAGCAAATTCGCTCATCTCTTATTAATGCAAGTAGAACCATGGCATTTGACTGCTGAATTAAAACTAATGTCATTCCCTTGTAAATGATAGTACAATTTAACATCAGGTACCCATTTGAATATATAGGTGAGACCCATTATTCCAATGAAGATGAACAGTCTTGCTGCATAAGAAGGTCTACAATGACTAGCTGATTATGTAATGCTGTCAGTGTCAGGGAGCAGCATTGTTTCGGAGCTGTCTACTTGCTTATTCTCTTCTTTCTGGTCACAGATGACAAAATTGCTAATTAAAAATAGATTGTAAACTTAAGCCTAACATCAACAATCATTTTGTAGCTAAATAGGTCACTACCCTGGAGACTTTAGGAATCTAATTCCTTCTTAATTTTTTTGATTATGCTCGCACTTACCCTCTGGAATATCTTTGTCACTTTTTTCTTTTCTGCTTTGTCTTTTATAACCTTCCCCCTCTTTATCTTTCTTTTCTCTGCCAAATAATGATTTAGCTAGGCTTCCACAAATCAATAATTATGTCTGCCGTAATGCTATCAGCTTCATAGCAGAAACTCAAAGGGAAGTCCTAACTCTCTGAACGGGTCCATCGAGTCTGCATTTCAATAATGGGGGCCAAGACGTGTTCACTGTGTAATGTAATAGGGAAATGCTCCTGGGGCAAGCACTACTGATGACTAACAGGGGCCCTGGGTACATTTCAGAGGGCTCCATTCACTGATTACCAACGTGATGAGCCGTGTTATAATATTTCATAAATTGTATAAATATTTGTTCTTTCATTTGTTTTTGCTTTTGCTTCCATCTTACGTTGGTGGCCACTCCCCTTTGTCAGACCTCACTGAGGGGATAAGGTTTCTTGTTGTCCCAGCTCCTAAGTTTTAAAGACTTTGTTTCCCCTCCAAACTTCACTTTGTCTCATGGATTACTCCTCTAGTTCACAGTTTCCTGCACATAAAGTGTTTTGTATCTCCTAGGAGTCCTACTAGGACCTCTACTAGACCTCTACTAGGCCTTACTAGTTATATTTCAGGTCACTATGAACATTGAGATACCAAATAAGTATGTTTATTATAATTTTTTGTCATAGATGTCATATGCTGACATGCATATACATGGTAGGCCTGGGGGTTTTCAGAAAGGCCCTGCTGCAATAGAAACCCATCAGCAGCTGGTGATCCTGTCTCCGGATTGCCAATTAAGTATGTAAGACCTTTAAACCCGTTGTGTAATTTAATGTACATCACTGAGCCTTGTACATTAAAGCGAATGTACAACCAGGTACATCGCTTTGCATTTTTTTACATAAACAGACCGGTGCCGATGCGGGGATGCTGGTGGCATGGTCCTTGCTTTGAAACACTGCCTGGTTCCTGCGCACAGCGCTAGTCTATACCCTAGCGCGGGCCGTACCTGAGCATTGGGGGCAGGCCCATCGACCCTCAGTGTGACTATCTCTCCTCTGTGACCGGGCTTTATTGATTCTAATGGAGCCACATTACAGAGGGGAGGGGTGTCGTCACACTGGGGTCTGGCAGGCTTACCCCCCGTGCACTGGGGTGGACTGGTGCTTGGGATTAGACCGGCGCTGTGTGCCAGAATCGGGTGGTGGTTCAAAAAAAGGACTGCGCCACTGGCATCCCCACACCGGCGCTGGTCTTAAAGCGTCTCTGGGAAGAACCTGCTGATGTATCGCAGTAGCTGTGTCCCTCAGTAGTAGATAGCCACTACTCTTACCCCTATCCTCACCCGCATTGTT
Organism: Dendropsophus ebraccatus; assembly: GCF_027789765.1. Classification (NCBI taxonomy): domain Eukaryota; kingdom Metazoa; phylum Chordata; class Amphibia; order Anura; family Hylidae; genus Dendropsophus; species Dendropsophus ebraccatus. Next base: position 26,033 of record NW_027208635.1, read on the forward strand.
TGTAAAATCGCTAAATGCTCTTAAGCAAATTACTAGCTTAGGGCGTTGCTCTGGGCCAGGAAGCATCGCCGGGCCCCGCACACCCCCTCCTGCCCGCCCACTATGCATATTCATAACTGCATAGTGGGCTCTATACACACCAGCTGTGCAGGGAAACAGTATGTAGTATATAAGTATATACTTACGTTTCGAGGAACCTCCAGGAGGATCGGCGGCACGGGGGATTCACTCATGCGCGGGAAGCAGCCTGTCTTCGATGGGAGTGCATCCCTGCGCAGCCGGCGTGTATAGAGCCCACTATGCAGTTATGAATATGCATAGTGGGCGGGACGGGAGCGGGTGGGCCCTAAATGCTCTTAAGCAAGTAACTTGCATAAGGGAATTTAGCGATTTTAGAAACAATGCGGGGGCTGAGAGGGGTCAGAGTAGTGGCAACTACTGAGGGACACAGCTACTGCGGCATATCAGCAGGTTCTCTGGAAAGAACCTGCGGATAGTGCCGCTTTAATGTAAAAAACAACAGGCCAATGTACCTGATGGTACATTCGCTTTAGTCATGTAGGGAAGAAAGGGAGGCTGCATGAATGCTGCAGCTCAGCCCCAACTCTACGACACCTGAACTTAGATTTAAAAACAGACATTCATATTTTTTTTATATCATACCTCATGGTGCTTGTTCAAGTAAAAAGTGATCTTTTATCAACAGCAGATTGTGCTAAGTGGGCGGAGCTTCATGGCAACAGCGCCACTTAGCCCCGCCCATGGTTCCACCTTTGGCCCTGCCCCCTCTGTGACGTCATCGGCACATAGGCCCCGTCCCCTTGACGCCCATTGGTATGGGCTGACCTAGAGGACGTGGGGTCTAGACCTTTAGTCCAGCCTGTTCCAGGGGGCGGGGCCTATGTGCTGATGACGTCACGCAGGGGGGGGGGGAAAGTGGCGCCGTTGGCAGGGCTAAGTGGCGCTGTTGCCATGAAGCCCCGCCCACTGAGCACAATCTGCAGTTGATAAAGGATCAAATTTATCCCTTTACACCTGTGTCGAGAACTCAGAATGCAAAAAAGGGGGTGACAGTGTCACTTTAAGGAGGAACACATCTACATATATGTAAAGTATGCATGTGAGCAAGTTCAATGTCATAGATGTGGGGTTTTCTTCTCAGCCTAATGATGGCCTCCTTCACTTGTATTGACACCTCTCTTGAACACATATTGAAATGTTCCATAACCAGTAAATGCAATTTTAACACTCCTCAATCTATCATGAAATATTATGCTAACAGACTGCTCTGGACTATGGAACTGCATATTTTTGTTAATTTTTCAGTTACACCTCAGCCCATGAAAATAGAGGGACTATGTAATGCCAAACTAGTAAATGCTGTTTATTTGTTAACCCCTTGAACTACAGCTGAACATTAATGAAGAATATATTACTGTCCCAATACACAATTTATTTATTTGTTAATTGCTGTTTGCATTTTATAGTACACTGTGATACAAAAGACTGCTACAAAAGAACTTTTATGTTCTCCTGGGATCACACAAATCCCCAGACATTGTCATTCCTTCTCGAAATTTCCCATGTCCTTACTGCTGCCCCACCTCTGTAGAATAGGTACAGTGAAAGGGGGAACATAGGAGGACAATTATTTTAATGCCATTAAAAGTTGCCATAAATTTTATCCCAAGATCACTTCTAATCCTTCCCAGAATTTTACAGCTCCATAAAGAAAAGATTTGCAGTCTCAGTCAACAAACATGCTCGCTCCTTTCTAAATTAAACCCCTCCAGTCTGTGCCCGATGTCTACATAAAAAAAGCTGTTTGAAAGGACAGGGCAGATGTGATCAGATGGTTATAACAACTGGAGGTTATACTTTCCATTTTTCTTGCTGCACAGCAATACTGGGTTTAACAAATGTTTTTGAAAATTGGATAGAATAAAAAATAAACATAATTTTTCAAATATAGGACCCCCCCCCCACCCACGCAAACACACGATACATGATTGAATAATATTTGGTTTAATTTTAACCCCTTCCCCGGCATACTTTTTTTTTTTTTAAATAATTGTAATTTTTATTATTTTTTTTCAATAAAGAAATACAATACAGACCGGGCAAAACGTAAACGGTCACATCAGTACATTGTAATAATGCACAATAAGTAGAGCACAAAAGTAAGCCCCAAATAGTAGTGTAGGAAACATGTCATAATAAAATAACAATTGCAGTAGAAATATCAATTGGGGCGCACAAAGGCAATGTCTGACTGAAAATCTTAAAAAAAAAAAACAATGTTCCAGTCACAAATATCACATGACAAAGACAACAACTCCAAAGGGGGAAAAGGTAGGGAGGACAAACTGAGAGGGGTAGGTAGGAAAGAAAGGATCTAGGACGTCTCGCTGGCAGACGCAGAAGAAGTACAATAAGAATCCCATGGAGCCCAGACAGAGTCAAAGGCATCTAATTTATTATTTAGAGATGCAGTGAGGCGTTCAAGGGAACATAACTCCATAACTCTAGCTTCAAAATGGTGCATGGACGGAAGAGAAGATTGTTTCCAACACCTGGCTATCAGGGATTTTGCAGCAGTCAAGAGGACTAATAATAATTTGGCTTGTTTCTTCCGATAACCTTTGGGGAACAGGTTAAGCAAGCAAAGTCCCGGCTCCCTAGAAACCCTCATTCCAAGGACCACTGATGACAGCTCGCATACCTCTGACCAGAATGGCCTCACAAGCTCGCACTCCCAAAGATATGAAACTGGGAGCCCAACTGTCTCTAACACCTCCAACATAGTGGAGAGACCGAGGTATTAAGCTTATGGAGCAGCTCTGGTGTGTGGTACCAAAACATCAGTACTTTGTAATGGGATTCTTTGTAGGTGGTGCATAACGAAGAGGTCACAGCCCTGTCCCATATTACACTCCAGTATTCAGGAGTTAGCTTTCTTCCCAATAGAGACTCCCACTTAGCCATTTACGAATGTCTCACCTGTCTTCCCTTGGTCGGTGAACCAATAATATGGTAAATATCAGAGATAAGACCTGAGTAGTGATGAGCGAGTACTAAAAGGCTTGGGTGCTCGTTACTTGAAACGAATATCTCCCGATACTTGAGTGCTCGTTTCGAGTAACGAACCACATTGAAGGCAATGGGAGACTCGAGCTTTTTTGCAGGGGACCCAAGTTCGGTAGGGGGAAGGTCGTGTGAAAACCTGTCAACATGAGAAAATGATGGAAACACCACAGAAATGGACAGCAAACAGCAGGGGCAGCATGTATGCATGCCTCTGAGGCTGCCTAATGGCACCATTATGCCTAATTCTGTGCAACAGCCTGGTTAAAACAGAGGTAGGCATATGGACCAACCAAAAACTCAGCCTGACACAGCATGGCAGTGAGAACACAGGGAACCATTAAAACAGAGGTAGCATATGAAGAAACTCAGGTACTTAGGTACTCAGGTACTTAGGTAGAAGGTAGAAGCGGTAGCCAGTGAGCCTTCCAAAAATTATACCAGACCTAGCATGGCAGTGAGCACACAGAGAACCATTAAAAGTGAGTGAGGAAGCAAGTGAGCCTCCCAAAAATTATGCAAGACACAGCATGGCATTGAGCACACAGAGAACCATTAAAAGTGAGTGAGGAAGCAAGTGAGCCTACCCAAAAATTGGAGTGAGTCCAGGGGCTGGGATATTTAGTGGACACGAACCCGGGTGCTGACAGCTAACTGGCTAGGCCAGCTGTCAGTCACCATCAAGGGTACACCTGATGCCTCTCGACATGAGGCCCCGGCCACGGGTAGACCAAAAAAATAAAAATAAAACAGCTGGCTGGTTGGCGGGGGCACGATCGGCGGGCCCCCGGTAACCAGTCCCGCTCCTCTGCAGACGTAGTGTGACGTCAGAGCATGGCAGTGAGGACACAGGGAACCATTAGAAGTGAGTGAGGAAGCAATTGTGCCTCCCAATAATTAGGCCAGACCCTGCATGGCGGAAGAAAGCTTGTCTGTTTGCTGAGAATTGAAGGAAGAGGAAGAAGAGGAGGAGGAGAAGGAGAAGAGATACCAAGAAGCTTCATGTTGAGCTGCTTTCCCCGGGTGGACAGTTGAATTCAGGTGAAATCCAGACTTTGTTCATTTTTATAAACGTCAGCCTGTCAGCGCTGTCAGTTGACAGGCGAGTGCGCTTATCAGTGATGATGGCACCAGCTGCACTGAAGACCCGCTCTGACAACACGCTAGCGGCAGGGCAGGCCAGCACCTCCAAGGCGTAAAGCGCCAGTTCGGGCCACGTATCCAGCTTTGAAACCCAGTAGTTGTAGGAAGCAGAGTGATCAGTAAGGACATTGGTATGGTCAGCAAGGTTCTTCCTTTACCATCTTCCTGAAGGTTTCCCCCCTACTCTGTCTAGACTGGGGACGGTTGACATAGTCTTGCTGGGGTGCCATGAAACTGTCAAAGGCCTTGGAGAGTGTTCCCCTGCCCCTTGACAAGCTGCCTGCCTTAACCGCTCCTCTCCCCGCTCTTTGGCCCACAGAACTACGTCCTCTGGCGCTAGTGGTGTCAGATGGGAAGTACATTTTCAGCTTCTGCACCAGGGCCTGTTGATATTGTGAGCGGAAAAGTTGTGTTTGGACCGAGGGTCCAGGAGGGTGAACACCCAGTAATCTGTGTTGTCAAAAAAAAATTTAAACCGAGGGCCACGGGAAAGACAGCCTAACATAAAGTCAGCCATGTGCGCCAGGGTCCCAACATGAAAGAACTCCCTCTCCTCACTAGCCTCAATTTCCTCCTCCACCTCCACCAAATCCTCCTCCTCAGGTCATACACGCTCAACAACTAAGGATTGAGCATGGGTACCCTGTTCAGTGGCGGCAGCAGTCTGCTCCTCTTCCTCCTCTTCTTCATCCTCCTCATCCTCTACTCAGTGGTGAGAAACTGACATCAGGGACAGGACAGGGCAGGGCTATCTAGCAGCGGTTGTTCTTCACCGGTCTCCTGAAACGAAGGCGAAGTGTCAGACTTCAGGCTGAGCAGGGAGGATTTAAGCAGACACAGCAGCGGGATGGTAAGGCTGATGATGGTGGCATCGCCGCTGACCATCTGTGTTGACTCCTCAAAGGGGCCCAGTACCTAACAGATAGCAGACATCCATGTCCACTCCTCATTGTAGATTTGAGGTAGCTGACTGACCAGACTACCGCTTCGCAAAGAGGTTGACATCTGGCATTCCACAATGGCTCTGCGTTGCTGGTAAACCCTGGCTACCATTTGGAAGGTGGAATTCCACCTCGTGGGCAAGTCGCACAGCAGTCTGTGAGCCGGCAGTTGCAACTGCCCTAAGGGTGGCAGCATCCGTGGTTGACTTGCGGAAATGCGCACAGATGCGCCGCATCTTGGTGAGCAAATCAGCCAAATTGGGGTTGGTCTTAAGGAACCTCTGCACCACTAGGTTGAACACATGGGCCAGGCATGGTACATGTGTGAGGCTGCTGAGTTGCAGAGCCGCCACCAGGTTTCTCCCGTTGTCACACACAACCATGCCTTGTTTGAGGCTCCGTGGTGAAAGCCAAAAATCTGACTGCGCCGTGATGCCCTGCAACAGCTCCTGGGCCGTTTGCCTCTTGTCGCCTAAGCTCAGCAGTTTCAACACTGCCTGTTGGCGCTTACCCACAGCACTGCTGATGCTACGAAATGGAGGCGACGTGCTCGTGGAGGGAACAAGAGAGGAGGAGGAAGAAGAAGAGGAGGAGGAGAAAGAGGTGTACAACTCATGAGAGACCGCGACTAAGGTAGGCACCGCAATCCTCGGTGTGGGCAGCACATGAGCGGAACCAGGGTCAGACTCTGTCCCAGCCTCCACCAAGTTGACCTAATGTGCCGTCAGGAAGATATAGTGTCCCTGCCCACCAGCACTTGTCCACGTGTCTGTGGTTAGGTGGACCTTGTCGCTGACCGCGTTGGTCAGGGCACGGATGATGTTATCTGGGTGGGGGCTGGGGACAGAGTACCGAGGGACAGCAACCGCCATGAGGTTCATAAAAGCCTCTGTCTTTACCAGCCGATAGGGCAGCATCTCCAATCTCAGCAGTTTGCCTATGTGCACATTTAAGGCTTGTGCATGCGGGTGAGTGGCAGTGTACTTGCGCTTCCGTTCAAAGGTCTGCTGCAGGGACAGTTGAACGCTGCGCTTGGCCACCTTGCTGGAGTGTGTGGAGCATAGTGGAGGTGAAGGGGTGCATGTAGGCAGGAGGCCCTCGTGCCTGGGGCCTGGGCGGGGGTACTGACAGAGCCAGCATGTGACACAGGGGAAGGAGCAGGTGTGCGGCTTGCAGTCACTGAATGGCCTTGGTTCCACTGAGTGGGGTGTTTAGCACTCATATGCCTGCGCATGCTGGTAGTGGTTAGGCTGGTAGTGGTGGCTCCCCTGCTGATCCTGGCGTGGCACACGTTGCTCACTACAGTCCATCGGTCATCCGCAGTTTCTTTAAAAAACTTCCAGACTTGGGAACATCTAGCTCTGGCCACGCGAGTTTAACTCTGTGAAACAGTTGCTGATCTACTCGCTCTGCCCCTGCTTCTCCCTCTGCCCACCCCTCTTCCTCTTCCAACCGGTCCTGCGGGTGAACTTGCCTCCCCCTCAGAAGCACGGTCTTTACTAGGCTTATCCACCCAGCTCGGGTCAGTCACCTCGTCCTCATCCACCAGCTCTTCCTCCATTTCCTCACTCTCCTCCTCACTTTGAGTTACATCCATGACAACAACCTCACTGTCTGACAACCAGTTCTCATCATCATCATCAGACACTTCTTCCAACCCCGCTTGCAAGTCCCCACTCTCATCACCCACTGACTGCGTGAGCTGCATAGTTTGGGCATCAGGACAGATCGACTGCTCCTGTTCCTGGGAGCATGGTGGTGGATCTGAATCCCCTCTTTCCCTGGAGGGGCCAGGCTGTGGGGAAGGAGGCTGAGCTAATGGAGCAAGGGTTCCACTACCTTGGGTAGCGTGGGTGGACTGTGTGGAAGACTAGGTGGTGGATAAGTTACTGGACACATTATTTACGTGATCACCTGTTCACACTGCTGCGGTTTCAATATCGGTCTACCATGAGACCCCGTAAGTTGGGCAAAGATGCTAGGGAGTGGACGTCTGCGGTGTGCCACTGCTACCTCCTCAACAGGTGCTGCTATGTCACCCTGCCCTGAACCACAGCCTCTGGCAACGGCATCACTTGGAACCCCACGCCCTCATCCTCGACCCTTACCCCTGGGGTTCACCATTTTATGGACACTGCACAGTATGGAACTTAGATAGGCCTTGCGTATGAAATACAGAAATCAGGAAAAATACTTGTAGTACCCACTGGATTTCTGGGGCTGTACAGTACAATCTGGTAGTGGCTGGACCTAGACGCACTCTGTGATAGCCCCTTACAATGAGCAGTGAAGTTTTATGCAGGTGTACTGCAAATACCAGCAATACAGTGTAGTACCCCCCAGTTTAGGGGGGGCTATACGGTACAATCTGGTAGTGGCTGGACCTAAACACACTCTCTGACACACCCTTTACTCTGTGAAAGCAGTTGTGATGTGATTGAAATTAGATAGGCCTTGCGTATGAAACACAGAAATCAGGAAAAATACTTGTGCTCCCACACGTTTTGGGGGGGCTGTACAGTACAATCTGGTAGTGGCTGGACCCAGACACACGCTGGGATACCCCCTTACAATGAGCAGTGAAGTTTTATGCAGGTGTACTACAAATCCCAGCAATACAGTGTAGTACCCACTAGTTTAGGGGGGGCTGTACGGTACAATCTGGTAGTGGCTGGACCTAGACACACTCTCTGACACCCCCGTCCAATGAGCAGTGAAGTTTTGTGCAGGTTTACAATAAATCCCAGCAATCCAATGTAGTACAGCAGGACCACCAGCCCCAAAATAAAAAAAGAGTACACTGAGCACTTCTTAGGGGTCTGTATGCAACACCTAATGTCCCCTTTCTGCCAGCAGCCGATCACCACGGTGTGCTGGTTAAATCGTGGTAGCAGCACTGTAAGTCCCAGCCAGCAGTCTGTAGTAATACTATTAAAAAACGATTTGAAGCCATTACAAGGGATGTTTGTTTATATTGCTAGTATATACCCTGCCTACTGGAACGCTAAATCCTACACTGACACTCTCCCTGAGAAGCAGCAGCTCTGTCCCTAATCTCTCACAGCATGCGTCTGAAGCGAGTACTGCCGTTTTAAATGGCAGGGTCATCTGATCTGGCCAACCAATCGCTGCTATCGACATGTATGGGTCCCACATGATCGCAGGACCATAGAGTCTCCTGCATGTTTATTGGCTGAGAAATAGCGCCCAAACCTACAGGAAACGGATGATGAGGTTTTCTCGAGTATCGCATGATGCTTATCCGAGTAATGATTACCATCGAGTACCCTAATACTCGATCGAGTACCAAGCTCGGACAAGCATGCTCCCTCATCACTAATTCTAACTAATCTAAAGATACAATGACCTATTTTATATTGAAAGCTTGACATGTTTTATATTACCTGACAAACCAAGTGTTTACTACCATACAATAAATATATGAACAGCTTTTCAGATGTAAATAGAATATTGTACACCTCTCTACATTGATTAGCTAATGTATAGCAATGTTTCTGCTATTGACCTTGCACATTCTTTGTAACGTCATTTAAGTGATGACAGGATATATTCTTCATAGAGTAAGTTACACTTACTAGTACCGTTAATGGACTGGTTAAAATCACTATGAATGGCAGGAAAACAAACCATTAACTTACATGAAATATCAGCTTTATCCTGTTAAGAGACAAATAACAGGAAAAAAGGCTACCCCATGTTGTGTAGTACACTGTACAATAGAAGCTATAAGTGAACAATATGAAAATGGATATAAATGCTAAATTTGTAAAAAATAAATAAGTCACATTTTAATTAGCTATATTGCTATTGCCCCGGGTTTTGAAACCACCAAAAAATCACCAAACCATTTGTTTTGGGAGTCTTAGCTTTGTACTTTATGGTTGCAGTTGGTCAAAACTACAATTCCCAGAATGCATTGTATTCCCTCAGCTGTTCATCACAGTTCTCCCACCCTGTCTACCCTCTCCCACAGCACTCCTGTGATGTTGGTGCATCTGCTGCATTTACTCTCTGTTTGCTCCTTTTGGGGAATCATTACTCACAAGGTAGCATGCTATGAACACACTTCACTCTCTTTTTATGTCCCAATAAAGATATATGTGTATCTGTGTATATGACAAAGAGGTGGTGGTGTAGGTTAAAAGGTCTGGTAAGAGATGGTGATATCACTCAGGAAGGTGGGCTAGAGCTCAGTAACAAGATCCAGCCAATCATCTTGTAACGTCAGAAGATGATGCTGTCAGGACCGTATGTGGAATATGATGGGGAAGGGATTGGAAGAAGGACACAGACTGTGAACCCTGGTCGGGTCCAACCGAGCTTTCCCTGCCTACTTACCTCAACAATCCTAGGCCACTCTGGACAACCATGGTGATGGTGCCTTGTCTGAGGCTAAGGTGAAACACGGACCAGAGACAAGACAGACAAACACAGAGAATAGTCGTACAAGCCAGGTCACACTAAATGGGCAATGCGGCATAAAATCAGTTTCCAATAGAAAAGTCAAGGAAACAAAACCTGTGTCAGGAAAGCCAAATGTAACGATACAGGGAATGAAGCAACAGGAAACGCTGAGCACACTCGAGCTAAGTCTAATAGCCAGCATGAAGTACAGGGCTGTGAGACACCTTACAGAAAGTCATAGACCCAGTCCAGGGCGTGATTAAACTAGACACACACAGAGAAACAGATACAGCAAAGGGTGATTGGAAAGACCAGATGTCAATCACCTAAGAAAAACATAGGTCAACAGTTAAGTGGCAAGAGGGAACTAACTGGGAAGAGATGGGTGTGGTAAGAATTCAATCAGCATAGCATAAGGAGTAGAGCTGTGTTCAGACAGTTTTTAGAGAAGTGCAAATAAAACAAAGAATACAAATACAAAATCATGACTAAGAGCACGGTCTCGGCTGCAAACCACAAGGTTCAAACAGGAATGGGCATAACAGATGTGTTTTCTATGAAGAAAGAGGAGTCAGGGAGCTGGAGACAATACACATTTTGTAGTTCTTCTATTTTCCATTTCCTATCAGGAGTGAATCACACAATAGCATGCAGAAATCAGTACTATTACATAGTTAATATGGTTGAAAAAAGACACATGTCCATCAAGTTCAACCAAGGAGGGGATGGATACAGGGAAGGGGGAGGGGCGATAGGTTCTATACATATGCATTTATATTATTTTGCTCTAATTATTAGTAATAATCCGTATTTTCGAATACACTACCGTTCAAAAGTTTGGGGTCACCCAAACAATTTTGTGTTTTCCATGAAAAGTCACACTTATTCACCACCATACGTTGTGAAATGAATAGAAAATAGAGTCAAGACATTGACAAGGTTAGAAATAATGATTTGTATTTGAAATAACATTGTTTATACATCAAACTTTGCTTTCGTCAAAAAATCCACCTTTTGCAGCAATTACAGCATTGCACACGGACAGCATTGGCATTCTAGCTATTAATCTGTTGAGGTAAGCTGGAGAAATTGCACCCCACGCTTCTAGAAGCAGCTCCCACAAGTTGGATTGGTTGGATGGGCACTTCTGGCGTACCATACGGTCAAGCTGCTCCCACAACAGCTCAATGGGGTTCAGATCTGGTGACTGCGCTGGCCACTCCATTACCGATAGAATACCAGCTGCCTGCTTCTGCTGTAAATAGTTCTTGCACAATTTGGAGGTGTGTTTAGGGTCATTGTCCTGTTGTAGGATGAAATTGGCTCCAATCAAGCGCTGTCCACTGGGTATGGCATGGCGTTGCAAAATTGAGTGATAGCCTTCCTTATTTAGAATCCCATTTACCCTGTACAAATCTCCCACCTTACCAGCACCAAAGCAACCCCAGACCATCACATTACCTTCACCATGCTTAACAGATGGCGTCAGGCATTCTTCCAGCATCTTTTCATTTGTTCTGATTCTCATAATCGTTCTTCTTTGTGATCCAAACACCTCAAACTTGGATTCATCCGTCCACAACACTTTTTTCCAGTCTTCCTCTGTCCAATGTCTGTGTTCTTTTACCCATCTTAATCTTTTTCTTTTATTGGCCAGATATGGCTTCTTCTTTGCCACTCTGCCCTGAAGCCCAAAATCCCGCAGCCGCCTCCTCACTGGAGATGTTGACACTGGTGTTTTGCGGGTACTATTTAATGAAGATGCCAGTTGGGGACCTGTGAGGCGTCTGTTTCTCAAACTAGAGACTCTTATGTGCTTATCTTCTTGCTTAGTTGTGCAACGCGGCCTCCTACTTCTTTTTCTAATCTGGTTAGAGCCTGTTTGTGCTGTCCTCTGAAGGGAGTAGTACACACCGTTGTAGGAAATCTTCAATTTCTTAGCAATTTCTCGCATTGGAATAGCCTTAATTTCTAAGAACAAGAATAGACTGTCGAGTTTCAGATGAAAGTTCTCTTTTTCTGGCCATTTTGAGCGTTTAATTGACCCTACAATATGATGCTCCAGAAACACAATCTGCTCAAAGGAAGGTCAGTTTTGTAGCTTCTGTTACGAGCTAGACTGTTTTCAGATGTGTAAACATGATTGCACAAGGGTTTTCTAATCATCAATTAGCCTTCTGAGCCAATGAGCAAACACATTGTACCATTAGAACACTGGAGTGATAGTTGCTGGAAATGGGCCTCTATACACCTATGTAGATATTGCACCAAAAAACAGACATTTGCAGCTAGAATAGTCATTTACCACGTTAGCAATGTATAGAGTGTATTTGTTTAAAGTTAGGACTAGTTTAAAGTTATCTTCATTGAAAAGTACAGTGCTTTTCCTTCAAAAATAAGGACATTTCAAAGTGACCCCAAACTTTTGAACGGTAGTGTATGTATTGGGTTTATGTCTTGCCATTAGCAGTGAGCTGTTGCATTCTATTTGTTTTCATATGTCTGCTATTTCAGCTATAGCAACGTGCCCTTGCCTAGTGTGAATAATGTTGTAGGAGAGCTGACCAAAATGTGTCTTTTTGTCTGTGTTCTATTAGTAATACTATTATACCTTGTACCTTGTAGATTGTAAACCTCATTGGGCAGGGTCCTTTCTTTTTCTGTACCAGACTTTCACTTACTTTATTGATGTAACACAAATAAAAAAAAAAGGCAAGGGGTGCAATAAAAACCCTCAAAGAAACATTGAATAAGTGTCAGATAAAAAGGAGCTAACCTTAGTAGGTTGTGTAATAGACATAACACTAACAGCATCAGGTAGATCTATAGACGGGGAACCATCGCCACCGCTGCCTTCTGAAGATCCGTCCCAGAGTCGGTGAGATCTGAGGTCAAAACAGAAGTTAGGGTGAAATGGTGGCTTTAAACAGCACTCTTGCCCACCAGGGTATATAAAAAGCTGAGTCTGGCTGTGGATTATGAAACATTACGTCATGACGTCCAAATTGACCACTTACTTTATTGATCTAGTTTTCTTGATTTTACCTTACATTTTATATATTAACCCCTTATCATACAGTGGGGAAAAAAAGTATTAAGTCAGTCACCAATAGTGCAAGTTCCACCACTTAAAAAGATGAGAGAGGCCTGTAATTGACACCATATGTAGACCTCAACTATGGGAGACACAATGAGAAAATAAATCCAGAAAATCCCATTGTCTGACTTTGTAAGAATTTATTTGCAAATTATGGTGGAAAATAAGTATTTGGTCAGTAACAAAATTTCATCTCAATACTTTGTTATATATCCTTTGTTGGCTATGACAGAGGTCAAATGTTTTCTGTAAGTTTTCACAAGGTTGGCACACACTGTTGTTGGTATGTTGGCCCATTCCTCCATGCAGATCTCCTCTAGAGCAGTGATGTTTTGGGGCTGTCGCTTGGCAACACGGACTTTCAACTCCCTCCAAAGGTTTTCTATAGGGTTGAGATCTGGAGACTGGCTAGGCCACTCCAGGACCTTGAAATGCTTCTTATGAAGCCACTCCTTTGTTGCCCTGGCGGTGTGCTTTGGATCATTACCATGTTGAAAGACCCAGCTACGTTTCATCTTCAATGTCCTTGCTGATGGAAGGAGGTTTGCACTCAAAATCTCATGATACATGGCCCCATTCATTCTTTCATGTACCCGGATCAGTCGTCCTGGCCCCTTTGCAGAGAAACAGCCCCAAAGCATGATGTTTCCACCCCCATGCTTTACAGTAGGTATGGTGTTTGATGGATGCAACTCAGTATTCTTTTTCCTCCAAACAAGACAAGTTGTGTTTCTACCAAACAGTTCCACTTTGGTTTCATCAGACCATAGGACATTCTCCCAATACTCTTCTGGATCATCCAAATGCTCTCTAGCAAACTTCAGACGGGCCCAGACATGTACTGGCTTAAGCAGTGGGACATGTCTAGTACTGCAGGATCTGAGTCCCTGGCGGCGTAGTGTGTTACTGATGGTAGGCTTTGTTACATTGGTCCCAGCTCTCTGCAGTTCATTCACTAGGTCCCCCCGCGTGGTTCTGGGATTTTTGCTCACCGTTCTTGTGATCATTTTAACCCCACGGGGGGAGATTTTGCGTGGAGCCCCAGATCGAGGGAGATTATCAGTGGTCTTGTATGTCTTCCATTTTCTAATTATTGCTCCCACAGTTGATTTCTTCACTCCAAGCTTGTTGCCTATTGCAGATTCAGTCTTCCCAGCCTGGTGCAGGGCTACAATTTTGTTTCTGGTGTACTTTGACAGCTCTTTGGTCTTCACCATAGTGGAGTTTGGAGTCTGACTGTTTGAGGGTGTGCACAGGTGTCTTTTTATACTGATAACAAGTTTAAACAGGTGCCATTACTACAGGTAATGAGTGGAGGAAAAAGGAGACTCTTGAAGAAGAAGTTACAGGTCTGTGAGAGCCAGAAATCTTGATTGTTTGTAGGTGACCAAATACTCATTTTCCACCATAATTTGCAAATAAATTCTTACAAAATAATGTGATTTTCAGGATTTGTTTTCTCATTTTGTCTCTCATAGTTGAGGTCTACCTATGATGTAAATTACAGACACCTCTCATCTTTTTAAGTGGGAGAACTTGCACCATTGGTGACTGACTAAATACTTTTCTTCCCCACTGTATGTACAGTGCTCTTGAACCAAGGGTGCTTAGAAAAAGAAGAAAAAAAAAGAGAATATATATATATATATATATATATATATATATATATATATATATTTATTACAAATAATTTATAATATAAAAGTTAAAGTATTAGTATAAATGCTGACATCTGGGAATACTGTACTTATGGTATACATTTCCAATGTTGTATAGCAACCCACAGGAAATAGGTCCTAGTAGAAAGTGATTTGTTGTAAAGTCCTCTCCAGATGGGTTTATCATCTCCTGCACCTTTGGTTTCCATTGGACAGAGCCTGGGCCCACCAGAGAACCTTTTTGGCACTCTAGTGGTTCCGTCCTTCCTTGATTCCACAGGTGGTCCATTGACTTAAAATATAAAATTCTTGATCATTGCTCCATTTTATTTTATTTTCACCACGGTCAAAACAATGTTCTTGTCACATTTAATCCTATAGCCACAAAAATGCCAAAAAATAAAATTTTAATTGAAATTGCATTCGTACACATTATTTATTTTGTGGAACAAAGTTCCAGCTCATTCTTCCCTCCTGGCACCACTTGCCCTCCAGAAATGAAGCTGCTGTGAGGCACATTTACAGCTGTGAATATATCAGGCTTTGCAGAGGGTGAATTATAAGGCATAGCGGAGTGTCATACCAGCAGGTGTGTGGTACAATAGGAGTGGCAGCTACGAGGAGGGGGCTTGGGTTTAAATGCTGTTTAATGTTTCCCAACAGCTGCCAGTGTGTTTCAGATGTGCCACGGCTAAATAAATCAACCCATAATTCTGCTTTTACTGTCTTTCTCTGAGAAAATTAAACAAGCGCGGATACCATAAAACAGTTTATGTTGCTGTAGTCACAGCATTTGGAGTTTGGGGGGTAAAAGCAATCATATTTTCATCAGAATAGTTCTATGCGGTGGATCTGTATCGATATTACTTCCTGCACCATAAATGTGAGCAGTAACTGTGAAATAATGCCTTGGGTTGCACAGTGTTTAATGTTTCATCCCAGATATCCTGGAAACCTTTCTCTAGGTTCTTCACTTGGCGCTTTGTATTGTTATTTTATTGTATACTTCCCTGTTGAAACGAAAAAAAAAGAAAGCTGTTTTTTTTAAAGATCTACAATAGACGTGGAGAGTAAAGAAAAATTGTAACCAAATATAATACAAAAGAGAGAAACATTTCGAGTGTTGTTGATTTGAATTGTTCCTATGATGGTGTGTTGTTTTTTTTTCTCTAGCTATGTCCAAAATTCTATTATTCTGATTATTTTTATATTACCTCCACTGTGCTTTTATAACCATTGAAATACTTGTAATCAAAATTCCAATAGGAACTTCATACCCTAGCCCTAGTGTCTGATCACAGGAGTCCAATGACTGAACACCAACCTCCCCCCGCAGTCTTGAGAAAGGAGGGCTGACTTATCCACTTGAATGGAGTGGTGGGTCAAGTATCCACGCTACTACTCTATTCATTCTCCATAGGAGATGCTGAAAATACAGTAGCAAAGTACAGAGCTCAGCTATCTCTGGTGGCTTCCATAATGAACGTAGTGGCGGTGTGAATGCTCAAAGGGAGAGTCTGGTCTATCACAGTGGTCAGACCTCCAGCGATCAGAGATGTGTCCCCTATGCTCAGTGTTTCCAGCTGCAATAATTAAAAGAGAAGTTCAGCCAGCCCTTTTTTTTCACATGTGCTGGGGAGGATGAAAGAAATAAAGTCCTCCTACCTCCCCCACTCCAGCACTAGCGGGCGCATCCTGCCGCTCTGCTCCCTGGGTCCCTGGCTGTTTCCTGGTCTGTGCGGGGACCTGTGTCATGACGTGTGAGTTCCGCTCAGCCTGTCAGCAGCGGTAGCGGGGTCCTGCTTTGGCCGCTGACTGGGTGAGTGGACCACACACGTCTTGACGTAGATCCCAGCTGAAACAAGGAAGCGGCTGGGGACCCAGGGAGCGGAGCAGCAGGATGTGCCCGCTAGTGCTGGAGCGGGGGAGGTAGGGGGAGTTTATTTCTTTTCACTTGTAAAAAATTATTTATGTCTAGACCAGTGAATTTTATACCTCTAGATTTAATTTACACTGTATGTAACACAACAGTTTTACCAATACATAACAAAGTATATTATATATTATTGTGGCTACACAGTTCTACTGTAGTGGTAGATGATTGACATCCAGGCAGTGAAGAAAACTGGTCTTTGTGCAATCCACTCTGTCTCCTACTCCCTCTGCTGCCCCCCTAAGAAACAAGGATCATTTGGTATTATTGGTATTGTTGGTTTTAGAGTAATGGGTTTTATTTGATAACAGTATGATGGTAATATGTATGGTAATAATACTTGCTCTTTGTATACTGGTATTTTGTAACTGTATGACTCCTATTTACAGGTTATCTAACAGTGTATACGTATACATTCCACTTTGAACACTAAGACCCAGATCCATCAAAACTTTTGACATGTCTCTATGGTACACTTGGGGGCTATGTTCACACTACGTATTTGACCGGCCGTTCCACCCGCCCGGTCGGTATCAGCCCGGATCATCACTTAAATACCGGCCGGATGATCTTTCCTCTGTGGAGCTCTGATGTGCCCGCATCAGAGCTTCCCATAGCACAGAGTGAAGCAAGCGTCCGGAGCCGCTCGCTTCACTGTGTGAACTGACAGGTCCTTCTGCGGGCGGAATTCATTGAATTCCGTCCGCAAATAATGGACCTGTCAGTTGTTTGCGGCGCCGCACAGATCCCGGCCAGAGCGTATACGATTTGTGTACGCTCCGGCCAGGATCCCATAGCAAATAATGCTATGTTCCACTCCGCAAATCTACGGCTGTAGTTTTGCGGCGAGAACTATGGCCGTAGATTTACGTAGTGTGAACATTGCCTAAGGCTGAAAATGTGGCCGAATTGGTTTGTGTTTTAACATGTATTATGGACTGTAAATATCCCATAATATCCGGTAATTTGCCTCAATTGTACATAGAAGTTTCTTAGGTTATTACTTTTGGTAAGGTGGGGGCCTAGACAAGTCAGTAGTATGGGGAACTGAAATTCCCGATGGCGGCCCTGAAAAGACTAATGAGAGATGTAGTCTGATAGCAGTGAAGGGGAAGAAGAACAGCAAGCGGGACAGAAAACTGCATCAGAGAAGTTGGACTACTGTACAATTACATGAAGAGTATCAGGGGTGAACATAGGTAAGAACCTTACACTGTTTGAAAGTTTTTTTTTAAATGGCTGCCTGGAGTTCCCCTTTAAATGGGTTGTCTGAATTAAAAATATGCTATAAAAGTCAGTAGATTGGGTTTTCTCATTCACAACCACCATCAAGTAGCCATACATGCCCAGATTCAAAATGGCTGCCTTTTACTATAGGTAACAAATACTTTAAGCATTAAACACTTTAAGCATTAAACATTTCAAAGCATGCACAGAGGATATAAACATAACCAATGTTTCCCTTTGATTCAACATGCATAGTAATGCGGTACCTCGAAAAATTAAGCCGCAAGTCAACCCAACTAAATAAATACCGAGATTAATTCAGCTTTCCAACACTTCTCAATGAACCACATCCCTTTATTCTCACTCGTCTGCTCCTCTCTCCCTCCCTCTCTCCTTCACTCGCTGGGTTTTCTTTCTTTGGCTCTGTCTTTGCAACATTTCAAGGTTAAAAACGCGTTGGGCACACAATAGTGGATGTGTAAGATTAGCTAGTAAAAATATGTTAGGAGGAGAAAAGCTAAATGTATTAAGAACAAACAAAATATATAAAAAAAAAGAAAGAAGTTAGAGTCTTTTCTTAAATCTGAGAACAGAAGCAAAACCTCCCTTGATCCTTTATCTCGCTGTAACCACATAAATAACTAAAGAAATATATATATTTTTGAATTCACAGAGGGCCTACATTTTATAAAGCCGTTTTTTTTTATTATTATTTTTCTTTGCCTTTCATCAGATTTCTCTTTTCTTTCTCTCTCTTTTTGTATTTCAAAGCTGGCAGTTCAGTAAATGAAGGAGACAGCATCATCTCTGTTCTTGGTAAAGGAATCAATGCTAATCCTATTTATGGAGACTTATCACCTCTGCCAGAAACTGCAGGAAAAAAAAAAAAAAAACGGCAATGGAGAAAAGGGAAAAAAAAACTAAAACGGAGTTGTCAAAATCAGAGAAATAGGGTGTGAGCAAGGAGAGAGAAGGAAGGAGGAAGAACTGGAATATAGGCAAAAAAGGGACTAATTTGTGATACGAAAATTCTGAATAGAGCCGGAAATTATTCACGAGAGGCATTAAGGGAAGTTGTTGTACAACGTGACAATATAAATCTCTATTTAGAAATGTACAATTGGGGAATGGGAAACAAATTTTGAGAAGGTATCAAGATTTCTTAGAATATACACAAACTGGGTTTGGATGATTTAGCCATGTAATTGTGCTAAGCCTTTGGTTTTGCAGTGCACTGCATTGGAGAGACTTTACTGTATGAATATATTTACTGAGCGGGTAAGGATACATAAGTAGCTCATGTACAGCAAGAGATATTATAACACAGACAAAATAAGACTCGCCCTTAATCTCTTAAAAAATTGACATGTAATGGGAAAAAGGATAATATATGTTCACCCCCGACCAGGAGGCTTTATTTATGCTGTGCATAAGATATACAGTACTGGGGATCATTTTATGATGCAGGTGTCATGGATGTTTTTTTTTTATTTTTATTATTTTTTTTCCTTCGATCTATCAATCTCATTTAGAGATGAGCGTATCTTGAGCAGGCTCGAGTCTGATTGTTCAGCATTTAAATATTTGTGGATAAAGAAGATGGATGCAGCCCTAGGGAGTCCAGGAGAGCATGGATGCAGCCATAGGCCATGTTCACACATCGTATGCTTAGCATAAATCAAGACCGTTGTTGCAATTTGCAACAACAGCCGTGATTTATTGTAAACATACGTTGTATGTGAATTAATGGAATACACATAGTATACGCCCGCTCAGCAAATGATGACAGATCAGGGGGCAGGAGTAATGCAGGAGTGGGCCACTGGGCCCTCTAATGCGGCGGGCCCCTGTAGCAGTCGCTATGGCTGCTACAGCAGTGGTGATAATCATGCTTATTATGCTTGAGACTGGTCTGATATACTTAGTAGCTAAAGATTTATGGGCCTTATGGTGTGTTTACACAGGCAAATTTATCTGACAGATTTTGGAAGCCAAAGCAAGGAATGGATTTGAAAACAGGAGAAATCTCAGTCTTTCCTTTATGACCTGTTCCCTGTTTATATTCTGTTCCTATATTTCCCAGGGGGAAATGTCCTAGAATACACTGACGTTGAGACACGTGATGGTGTCTCTGCAGTGTTTTGGTTGATCTCCCTGAGGTCCTTTTGCATGCACTTACTAGTCATTGCTCCCACTAGCCAGAAACCTACTCCACGCTGATGAGGGGCAAAACCCCCGAAACAGCTGTCTGTGAATGGATACCTTGCTGAGGTGGTTTCCTTGACTGGAGAACGCCTTTGACTTGGTTGTTCCCTCCCGGAGGGAAGGTCTGGCTAGTTCACTGACGTCGAGACATGTGATGGTGTCTCTGCAGTGTTATTTTGCAGAAAAAATTATATAAGACCCTCAGAAACATGGCATTACTAAATGCTGTTAAAAACAGCTCAGGTAAGATGGTAGCCCCTGTCACAATTTAAAGTGATCTATATAGCATTACACCAGAACACAGATAGCTTCAATATAAGACAATAGCAGCTTCGGTTTATGGTAGCCCGGGTAACAATGTACCAAATGTACCAAAAATAAAATAAACAAAATAACAGTCGGAAGATAGAAACAGATTAGCAAAAAAGAACGTTTTAACATCCGACTCTATGAGTTAGCAAAAACCATAGGTAAGGAGCAGACCAATACGTTTCACGCAGATGCGCTTAATCAGGGACCCTCCCCTTGGATTTATGGGTACAGTCGCACCTACTACCCACGCAGCTACTGTATGCCACTGAATGCAAGGCTTCAAAGATAGTCAAAGAGAGAATTGCCCTCTCTTGCCTTCTACTAGGCGTATAACAGTGTTAGATTTGCCTGTGTACAAGGTTTTACAAAATATCAATTTTTACTAATGTGACATCCTAGAGGGGAGATATCCACCTTCAGCATTCTGCTTACATGTTTCCTTGTAGGCCACTCCTACCACCTCCAGGCAGTAGTTGACATGATCTGTTAACAGTACAGGAAATCACTCTAACTTATTGGTGGATGCAGTAGCAAAGCTTTAGAGAGAGGAAATGGTAAAATAGTATCCTTCGTTCTTGGTAGACTTATAGATACAGATTCTTTTTAGGATGTTCAGAGCCTTCTTCACAACCAATAATAGCTTTAAATAATAGCTTTTCATATTTGTATATACAGCTGCAAGCATTTTAGACATAAAAAATAAGTAATACTCATCTACCCCGATCCCTGCTCCTGTTGGTACCGCTCCGGGGACTCCTGTTTTCCCACTCGTCACTGCTGCTTCCTGATTCCTGTACGGCATCATCTGCCAGCTCAACCAAATTAATGGTGGGGTCCTATCAGTGACTAGTTGAGCAGGCACTTATTTCTGGCAGGAAGCCTTACAGGAACCAGAAAGCATAAATGGAGAGTAAGATTCCCCAGAACAGTGGCAGCCAGAATCGAGGAAGGTGAGTATGACTTTTTTCTTCTGTCCCCAGACAATCCCTTTAAGTCAGATTGGATAAGTTTCTCCCAGCTTTATGCAATGTTTAAAAATTGATTTCTTTCCATTTTTCCCTGAGAAATTTGCTTAGGTGTTTTAGTTGGTTGACACTTGTTGACTGAAATTTTCAAACAGCCCAACAGATTCTCAATTGAATTGAGACCTAGAATGTGACTTAGCTGTTTTAGAATAATCATCTTTCCTATCTGCTTGTCTTGACCATTCAGCATATCTGGAGTCTGTTTACTGAACTGATCTTACTTCAACTTGTGGTGTTACTAAATTATAGTTGGTGACTGGGGTGGTCCAACCACGTGGGCCCCCACCAAACATCAGAAAATGTAATGTAGCCAAAAACAATTTGGCACTCCCTCTATAATGCAAAGACATGCATATAACTGTAACTCTGCCTATTTAAAGGGGAACTCAGACATCAGGTAAAAAATAAACATGCTTTAGAAGCTTATAAAGTTGCTTACCTGTCAGACCCATGTCTGAAAGTACAAAAAATTGCACAGTACTACAATTCCCAGCATGTTTTGCCTTCCCTCAGTTAATCATCACAGCCCCCCCCCGCGCCTACTCCCCTCCCACTGCAGTAAAGAGTTGTTGCAGAACATCTAGTTTCAATGCAGACTATTGCATGGTGAGGTTACAGCACCTGCTGCCTTCACTCCCTGTCTGCTTTGGGGCATTAGCGCATGCTATTAAAGGGAACCAATCACCTCCAAAATGCATATATAGCTTTTTAAATGTGCTGTTAGAGCACACAGCACACTTTCTATACATGTTTCTATATACTCCCTGCCTCCCCCGTGTAATCCATAAAGTAACTTTATAAAACTGGTGCCCGGTATGCAAATTACATCAGGTAGTCACCTGGGCGGTGTTCGGCTAGATGGTAGTCACAGTCAGTCCGGGACCCCTGGGCGTTCTTCGGCGGTAATCACGCCCCTCTGGGCGTGATTCAAATCACCCAGTAGCTCCAACGTCACTCGGGTGCGCGCCGTGCACGACGTCTGCGCACCTACGTTTTTACGCCGACGCGCATGCGCAGTACAGACGCTTCCATTCAGGCTGTAATGCGCATGTGCAGAATAGCCTCAAACTCAGTGTGAGCCGGAGTTCAAGGCTATTCTGCACAGGCGCAGTACAGCCAGAATGGGAGCAGCTGTACTGCGCATGCGCGGCGGCGTAAGAACGTAGGCACGCCGACGTCGTGCACGGCGTGCTCCCGAGTGATGTCAAAGCTACGGGGTGATTTGAATTTCGCCAAGAGGGGCGTGATTACTGCGGAAGAACGCCCAGGGGACCCGGACTGACTGTGACTACCATCTAGCCGAACACCGCCCCAGGTGACTACCTGATGTAATTTGCATACCGGGCGCCAGTTTTATAAAGTTACTTTATGGATTACACGGGGGAGGCATGGAGTATATAGAAACATGTATGGAAAGTGTGCTGTGTGCTCTAACAGCACATTTAAAAAGCTGTATATGCATTTTGGAGGTGATTGGTTCCCTTTAACACACTTTACTGTTCCTAAGTGCCCCAATAAAGATATGTAAGTATCTGTGTATATGATAGGGAGATGATGTGGGCTTGTTTGAGATGGTGACATCACCAATGCAGGCGAGGCTAGAGCCTCCTGTAATATCAGAGGATGCTGCGTTATCTCAGGAGAGATTGAAGGGCAGGGGAGCTGTAGACAATACACATTTCACAGTTTTCCTATTTTCAATTTCCTGTCTGGGGTGAAGCACACAAAAACTCGCCGATGCCAGAACTATCAGTGATAACACTATACTAGTAAGTTATATATCTTGGGGTGATAGTTTTAATATCTGTACAATTGTCTAATACCAGAATACAGCTATGTTCATATAAAAACAGTGGCCGTTATTTGACAAGGGCGTTGTTTGCGATGTTGAATAAAAGCCGCTGTTTTACATGTTCCTGCCATACTGCCATATCAGCCACAGGAACATGATTTTATTTTATTTTAGTTGGACATTTAGGTATGCCTGAAATCCAAATCACCATAGAACTCTATGTTATACAGAGCCATCAAAACAGCCATACATTGTGTGAAAAGAGTGTAAAGAACGGCCATTGTTCACACTCTAGCAGCTGGAAATGATTGACATATTTTCGCAGCCATACCGAACGGCCTTTGTTCAATACAGTGTGTAAACAACAACCACTGTCCCCATAGAGTTCAATATAGTTCATTATTTTAAGACAAGAACGGCCGTTGTTTTAATTGGCAACAGTGGCCGTTTTTTATCTTAAAAAATACACTGTATGAACATAGCCTACCCCTTTAAAGTGAAAGCTACATAGTGTGTGTGCACAGTACCCAGTTCTGCTGCACAGGGGCCCAGGCCAACAGAGGGGCCCTTCAGGTTTGGATTCAAAGCCTCAGCCGAGCGGACTCCACCGCTTAGGTGATATGTATTGTCCATCCACCCATGTAACAGGTGCCTGATCAAATGTCCTGCCACCTGCAGCCCACCAGCGCTGAGATTCCAGCAGCCGCAGCCCGCCCCACATACCACACTCGTCTATTGGATATGTCAGCCACGGCTGGCCGCAGTGGCGCCGCGCTCCTGCTCTGCCTCAGGACACGCGCACCAGTGACGTCACCTGGCGGTCGTACATTGGGGATCACGGTATCGGGCATCCTGATAACCTAGAGGACCACTGGGGGTCAGGTGGAGTATTGTGTGTGGGAATGGGGGTCAGCCAAGATGGGTAGTGAGTGGGGATGGGGGGCAGCCAGGAATGTGGTGGCATGATTTGCTTATGAGGGGGCCCAGGCAAATTTTTTGCGCAAATTTTTTGCACAGGGGCCCTAGGCAGTCTGTGTCCGCCCCTGCTTGTGCAAGAGATGGTAATACCCCTCATATGCACAGTGCACCAAAGTAACATACATGGGGGAGATTTATCAAACATGGTGTAAAGTGAAACTGGCTCAGTTGCCCCTAGCAACCAATCGGATTCCACTTTACATTCCTCACAGACTCTTTGGAAAATGAAAGGTGGAATCTGATTGGTTGCTAGGGGCAACTGAGCCAGTTTCACTTTACACCATGTTTGATAAATCTCCCCCTATATGTTTATTGAGAGTTGCATGGCCTATTTTTGTTTTTAAAGGAGACCTGTCACCCCCGTGCTGTGCCGACCCCCAGTTAGATCCCCTTATACTGACTCCCGCTGAGTCCTGTTCCCTGAGCCGTTCCCGGGACGGAGATATCCCGGTCAGAAGCCGGCGCGCGTGCTCTGGAGAGAGATCTGGCGTCCATAGAGAATGAATGGAGCCGCGCGCGCTGCAGAGTCCGGCTCCATTCATTCTCTATGGACGCCGGACCTCTCTCCAGAGCGTGCGCGCCGGCTTCTGACCGGGATATCTCCGTCCCGGGACCGCCTCTGGCAGCGGGACTCGGCGGGATGAGGTACGTATAAGGGGATCTAACTGGGGGTCGGGAGCCTGTCACCCCGGCACGGGGGGGTGACAGGTCCTCTTTAAAGACTTAGCAGTATGATCTATTTTACTGTTAACAGTAAGGACCCTTTGGATCATCCAAGGGACTACATCACCAAAGGAAAACAATTGACTTCCTCCTTTGTATGTGTGGTCTCTATGGACTGGATCTCTATGTTTCTGAATAATCATACACATGTATATAATGGAGTGTGATTGCGTGCGGTAGCAGTATTCTGAGCCCTGTACATCAAATGCAGAACTGTGCTTACAACAGAATAAAGTCCACCGGATGTGCATTTGTATACATATCAGACAGTTTACAGCAGAATCTGTTCCACATTAATACTAACTGGTCCATGCTGGAAAATACATTTTTTTTGTTTTTTTCCCTAGAAGCGTCAGGACCCAGAAAGGACATACACGGCCCCCCTCTATGTTTATCAGGTTGAGGGCACTGTATTTTGATGTCAATAAGCAATTTTTCTAGCTCGTCTCCGGTCTGACCCTTTTAATCCATCAATATATTATTAGAGATAAAATTGCCGGAGACCCCTGCTGCACTAGCAAGATAAATGGCGCCTCTGAAGTCAGGCATTAAAGAGCAGATTAAGGCCTTGTGATGCTTCTTTCTCTGCTCTTCTGTCCAAGCTATCACACAGAGTGACAAGAAAGAAAAAAATAATGACTCTGGCCGGGGGAAGACAGAAAAGGGGGGAAGAAAGAAGAAATAACAGAGAGAGAGAGAAAGATTGTATTCAGTGCTTTCCCTTCTTTCCCCCTGACGCCGCCAGAATGACATTCGCTCTCTGCAG
>NW_027208636.1:0-50000 GCF_027789765.1 Dendropsophus ebraccatus
CCGGGTTAAAAACCAAAACGATCAGCAGCCTGGTAACACCAGGGTGGGAAGCGCCATTGGTTTAGGCCCTCCCCAGCCTAAATCTTACCAGCCTGCTGCCGCCCGGTCCAGGAGCGCCAATTTTGACGCTCCGGGACCACTGGCACCCGGCTCTTCCCAGTACCCCTGGTGGCATTGTGTACTGGGGAAATAATAGGGGGTTAGTGTTAGCCATTTTATACCGGCTAACACTAGCCCCAACTTAGTAATGGATTCCGTCTATTAGACGCTTCCACTACTAAGTCTAAAAAGTAAGAAATAAAGACAAGACACAAGTTTAAATTTTTTTTATTCAAATAAAACACCCCCCCACACCCCTCATTGACCATTTTATTTAAAAAATTCAAAGAACAACCGCTGGTGATCGACGTAGTCCATGGAATCCGACGTAATCCCCAGGATACCGATATCTGAAAAACAAAAAGGGAGAAACACACAAAAAACAAACAAACAGGAGCACAACACCCATCATTGTGAGCGGTGTTGTGCTCCTTACAGTATGCAGCATCTTTACAGATCGCTGCTTACAGTCTGGCCCCCAAGGGGTTAAGGGAGGATGTATTGCATCCCCCTTAACCCCTTGGGGCCAGACTGATGTCAGACTGCACCCATCCCAGCAAGGAAGGGGTTAAGTGACCCCCCCTTCCTTGCTGGGAGGGGTGCAGTGCTGGGAGGGGGGGGGAGAGCTCTATACTCACCCCGATGTGTCCTCTTCGCTGGTCCGCAGCACAATGAAGTGACCTGTGCTGCGGACCGGCTCATTATATGTGCGTTCAGCCGAACAGCCAATCAGCTGAGCGCACATATAATTCTAAATGTTTCTTCTATAATGTTATTGTCATAACATAATTAGAAGAAACATTTGATGTTTTCATTAAAGTAAAGTGATGATTAGTACAGAATGCTCTATTGCCGGCATATGAATTCACGGCTTATAGAGCTTCCTGTACTAATTAATATTAATGAATAAAACACATTTTCTTGGAAATAAATTCAGTTTCGTTGGTCAATAATTTAATTCTAACGAATCCATCATTGTGCAATTCAATATACTGTCAAAAAATAAATATATAGATAAATATACATTATTTATATATCTATTTTTTTTAACAGTATATTTAATTGCAAAATGATGGATTCGTTAGAAATAAATTATTGATCAACAAAAGTGTCTTGATTACAATAAAATGTCTTTGATTAATTTAATATATTAACTATTAGAGGCATCGGCATTCGGCATCATTGCCGGCTATTTTGAAGTACTCCGTACGGACCGCCTGTCAATCCACGGCCGCATGTCCAGCCGCAAAACAATGGTCTTGTTCATTTTTTACGGGTCCTTTTACGATAGGGCCGTAGATTCAGAGATAGTGTGCACTGTGCAGCCGCATATCCTATACTTCCCAGCATACACACGAACCATCAAAAATACCGCCGCACAATTACAGCCGCACATACAGCCGCACTCTTACAACGTGTGAACCGAGCATAAATCTGTAAGTGTACCCTGAGGTACTCTCACAGAGTTTGTAGAATTTAACGCCATACCGTCATCTCTTAATGGGACGGTACTGGCGGAAAAGACGTGTCTGGGGGCAGCGTACGCTACGCTACCCCCAGACACGTCACTGGATGATGAGGATGAGGATGAATGGGGGGAAAAAAGGATCCCCCATTCATCCTCACTGGCTGTTTCAGTGTCGGAGGCAATAATAGCGTATGCGTCCGACGCCGAAAACACCCTGGGGACTAGTATATGGGGTATGTAAATGTGTAGTGGTGTAGTGTAAAACTTTATTCCGTGTAGTATAATGGTGTTTTTTCCTTTTTTTTAACATTAAGTATAAAAAAAAAACCTACGCCAAGAAAGGAGTTGCCGATAAATGCCGCACTTACGTGGGGCACTTATAAGCAGACCGTGGCTGTAGCATGTAGGAAAAAAACACCCTACACCAAAAATGAGGAGTTGCTGATCAGCGGCGGACTTACGCGCGATGCTGATCAGCACTCAGCGGCGATAGGGTGCCGGAAATTAAAAAAAAAATAAAAAATTGGAAAAAAAAAAAAAAAACTTTCTTCAACCCTATAGCTACTGATATGTGTATTATATACACTTATCAGCCGCTAGGGGGCAGTAGAACGCAAATTCCGGAAAAAGCCGAAGTTTGACAACGCTGGAGCCGATGATTGCCGATGGTGAGCGTCGGAAAAAGCCGATGCCGCCGACGAAGACGAGGACGTGATCAAGACCCGGAAGACGCGATCGGGACGCTGGATCAGGTGACTATGGGTCAATACCTGCTCTGGACACCTCAGCTACCTAGCTGAGTTGTCCACAGCAGGTATTTAACCCTTTCATGGGGTACTTATATCGCAGTGATCACAGCGATCGGGACGTGGCACCGTGGCCACCATTACTTTTAACAGTAATGGCGGTCGGTGCCATTCTCGGACAGCACCGACCGCCATTGCTTTCCGGGCCATCGGGTCACTGATAACCCGAAAAGCTGCAGATGGCCGCCATTGGCTGATCTGAATTGATCAGCCAATAGCGGTGATCGTCAGCACGGGAGCGGTTAATCACCCCCCGTGCTGACAAGCAGGGATGGCCTGCTATACATTATAGCAGGCTATCTTCCCCGATCGCTGCGTGTGTACACACAGTGATCGGGGAAACCGCAGGCATAAATGTACGCCCGTTTGCGTTAAGGCACGGGTTTTGGGGGCGTACACTTACGCCCGCGGTCGTTAAGGGGTTAAAGGGGTAGTGCGGCATTTAATATTTATTCACTAAATAACACACATTACAAAGTTATACAACTTGTAATTTGTGTTATTTAAGTGAATGGCCCCCTTCCCCGTGTTACCCCGCCCAGAAGTGTGGTGCATAATACTCACATAATTACTGTCGACCCCGGCCGCCATCTTGGGTCAACGACGTCCCTCATTCCAGCCCCCCTTCTGCCGCGTCATCAGCCGCTCAGCCGCGATTGGCTGAGCATAATTATGCTCAGGGGGCCAGTCACTTAAATAACACACATTACAAAGTTGTCTAACTTTATAATGTGTGTTATTTAGTGAATAATTACACTGGTCAACAAATTTTCTAAAGTTGTTTGGTTCAGAAATAAAATTATCCATTTCTTTATGATTTTTATGTGCTGAATTCAAATATCATAAGGAAAAATGTGAATTGTCTCTAGTTTCTATGATATGGAAGAGTTCTCATGCTACTGTCTTGTGAATTGTATAGAATACAGTATAATAGCCGACATATTTATTACTTCTGCAACCATAAGGAAGCAAATTTACTGTTCATAAACTTTTGAAATATATTCATAGGAAACTTAGTTCTATCTGAAATCAACTACAATTTACAGGCAGATCCAAGAATTTTTACAAATTAATTATGTTTATTGAACTCTGGAATGTAGGTCCGTATTCAATGGCTTCTCGGTGCATTTACACATGTCTTTTATATTCATACATCGGATTGTCTCTGATAACTGTCCAACAGTAATCTGCAAGCATCGATGGCTTCCATTTACCCCGATACCTTAGGCTAGGTTCACACTGCATTTTTGCTATCCATTTGTGTGCATCCGTTTTGATCCGTTTTTCCATTGACTTCCATTATGAAAAAAAACGATGGAAACGGATTCAGTTTTTTTTTAACGGACACAAAAGTAGTGTTGACACTACTTTTGTGTCCGTTAAAAAAAACAATCCGTTTTTTTTTTTTTTTAAATAATGAAAGTCAATGCAAAAGCAGATCAAAACGGATGCACACAAATGGATAGCAAAAATGCAGTGTGAACCTAGCCGTATACCATAACTATTGGTCATTCTAAGATGATGCAATATACCAGTCGATGATGCAATACTGATGGTGCAAACGTTTCCTAGTATTGTATCACAGGCTGTGAGAAGTATAGTAAGTACGTCTATATCTTGAAAATTAGAGCCAATTTCAAAATTTGAACATCATTTTAGTTAAGTTCAACTGTTTTCATGTCTGAACCTTTTTTGGCTGTTGACCAGTGTTATTAAATGCCGCACTACCCCTTTAAATTGTTGCTACAATATTTCAGCATTTGGGGCCCACCTTCAACTTTGCAGATGGGAAATCTTTTCTTTTGGAGAAATTGTTTGGCTTGCCAAAAAATCCCCAGTCAATGTTGTAAGGCTCCTTGAATGAGTGAGACTTGACTTGAAGGGACATCTCTTTGCTTAACAGGTGTGAGAGCTATTTTGCATATCCGTCTTTTGCAGTGGTGCATAAATTAGATATTATAATTTGCTTTCTTTCTGTGACACATCTCTTTTGCAGCGTCTGTTTTGACATATATGTCAGGAGTTACTACTGATGTATACTTCTGACAGATGCCACCCACACATGCATTTGAATGCCATGCAACATGCCTAACATAGTCTACTTTTTTGTAGTTCCTAGCTCCTTCAAGTCAAAATATGGCATCCATCTGTTCCATAGGGGTCTTTAGACATGTTCTGCATATGCACCATGAGCATACACCGTAAACTAAACCTAGTGCAAAAATTGCTAAAAGTCCCTATTCCACGGGGCGATGCAGAGGAGCAAACGAGCGCTCTCAGCGCTCGTTTGCTCTCGTTCCCCCCTCGCTGCTGCAGCTATTCCACGTGTCGGCAGCGAGCGGGTGAGTGCGGGAGGGGTGTGGTGTTGCCCAGGTGATCGGTGATCGTCCTGGCAGCCCATAGAGGATAGCGGCAGTCTTTATGGGAATAGAGTGATGATTCAATCTTTTATTGGGAGAGGGGATTTGTTATTAATAAAAAACCTTTTTTTTTAAACTTAATTTGAAGTCAACATGGGTGACTTCTCATATAACTGCACTGATCCCCCATATCCCTGTATTGGTCTGATGTTCTGCAGATCAGATCAATAGATAACCAAGCCAGGATTAACATAATTCTGCCGCTGAGTACTGGGCTGGTAAGAGGAAGGGATTGCTCCTGCGCGATCGGGGGGGGGAGGGGTAATGTTGTGGCAAACCAACCACTAGAGACACCAGGGAAGGGGCTATGGGGGACCTAATGATGATCGGTGATCGGCCGTGCCACTAATAGCCGTGGATCTAGGCTGGGATCCGAAGGTACAGAGTGGGATCGTGGTGAGGCCCTCCTCTGATCCCCCCTAGAGGCGCCATGACATATCAGATATGTAGTGAATTATTAAGGGGTTAAAGGAGAAGTCTTTAGAAAATAATAATTCACTGGCAGGCAGGGGGGTGCCGGGAAAGAAAGTATACTTACCCATCCCGTGCCCCTGCAGCGCTGCCTTACCGATCTCTGACAGCCGCCAGGTGTCATTTTCTCCAGGCTTTCTGATACTTTACAGCCCCACTGATAGATTGCCCACTCAGCTAGTTAGTTACTACATTGGTGTCCCACCCCAGTCACTGATTGGCTGAGCAGGCAATCCATCAGCTGGGTACAGGAGCTGGTCACACTCATGAATTAGATGCAGGGATATTTTATCAGAGTAAAACAGACATGATTTGAGTTTCTTTATTAAACATATTGCCATATCATAACATTCATAAAAATGAGATGGTCATATAAGAAATAAACTTAAGAAAAACAACAAATTATAAAATAGGTGACTTATAGATAAATTAGTTATACATAGCCAAAACAATAAAGAAATACTAAAAGGATCACACAAGCAAAATGATTCCAGATTATTCCATTTTTATTTATTTTTTTGCTAAAATGGACCTTGAAGGAACTGTCCATACTTCATCCATACTGTTCATTGTTCCATTACTGTATAGGGCCAACACAGTGGATATTTATATTATTTTACATGTTTGTAAACATAAAACTTATTTAAAAAAAAAAAATGAATCAAAACAGTGAACATAGGAGAACTGGAGAAAGCTGAATTGTAAGGAACTAGATTATTATGTGGGTTGGAAGGTTTCTTATACAGGGAGAGGCAGGAGAAATTACACTTGGGCTCACAATGGAAGAAAAGATGCTTGGTTAATGCCTGGTCAATCCAAAGAACTGGCAGATTATTTCTTTATGCAGAACACTGTTGGATATGTATCACCTGTTGCCGGGTTGTGGAGAAAGTGGTGGGAGGTACAATTACAGCACTTAAAATGGCTGCACGTAAACCCCACAACTGCTTCATCTCATTAGCATAGATTGGCTAAACGATCCAGGCGTTGCTTTTGCCTTCCCTTTAAGTCAAGCAGCTGTGTTGGAGAAGGGTTGAACTTGGTCTTTGTCCAATATTAGTTACTATACTTCATTTTTAGAGATGAGCGAAGCAAGATTCTCTGCAAATTGTGCTGTCAATTTGCTTTGTTTAGCGAAGCAAATTCACTAAACATGGCGACTGCACATGTTAGCTTACAGTACTGCTTTTTTGGGGGGAGCAATAGATTATCCATAATCCCCTGCACCTGTCCAATCAGCTGTGAACCCCTCTGTGATGTCAGCACAACCTTCCCCCTTTATATAAGGTGATTGGCTTCCTGGAGGCAGCGGCCAGTCGGCTGTGTATGGTGGAGAGCAGGTTGCAGTAGGCAGTTAGAGCAGGGAGAGAACTACAGAGAGATAGGGACAGAGAGGAGAGGAGAGGAGGGAGGATTGTGGGTGGTTTCTGTGGGAGCAGTGAAGCCATTGGCCAGTATACCAAGTAACTGGGTGACTGCTGTTCATTATACCAAGTCACTGGGTGCTGGAGGTGCATTATACTAAGTCACTGGGTGCTGGGTGTGTATTATAGGAAGTCACTGGGTGCTGGGTGTGCATTATAGGAAGTCACTGGGTGCTGGGTGTGCATTATAGGAAGTCACTGGGTGCTGGGTGTGTATTATAGGAAGTCACTTGGGTGCTGGGTGTGCATTATACAAGTCACTGGGTTGCTGGGTGTGCATTATAGGAAGTCACTGGGTGCTGGGTGTGTATTATAGGAAGTCACTGGGTGCTGGGTGTGTATTATAGGAAGTCACTGGTGCTGGTGTGCATTATAGGAAGTCACTGGGTCTTGGGTGTGTATTATAGGAAGTCAATGGGTGCTGGGTGTGGTATTATAGGAAGTCACTGGGTGCTGGGTGTGCATTATAGGAAGTCACTGGGTGCTGGGTGTGCAGTATAGGAAGTCACTGGGTG
Organism: Dendropsophus ebraccatus; assembly: GCF_027789765.1. Taxonomy (NCBI): domain Eukaryota; kingdom Metazoa; phylum Chordata; class Amphibia; order Anura; family Hylidae; genus Dendropsophus; species Dendropsophus ebraccatus. The sequence continues at coordinate 7,204 of NW_027208636.1, forward strand.
CTGGGTGTGCATTATAGGAAGTCACTGGTGCTGGGTGTGCATTATAGGAAGTCACTGGGTGCTGGGTGTGTATTATAGGAAGTCTCTGGGTGCTGTGTGTGCATTATACCAAGTCACTGGGTGCTGGGTGTGTATTATAGGAAGTCACTGGGTGCTGGGTGTGCATTATACGAAGTCACTGGGTGCTGGGTGTGCATTATAGGAAGTCACTGGGTGCTGGGTGTGTATTATAGGAAGTCACTGGGTGCTGGGTGTGTATTATAGGAAGTCACTGGGTGCTGGGTGTGCATTATAGGAAGTCACTAGGTCTTGGGTGTGTATTATAGGAAGTCAATGGGTGCTGGGTGTGTATTATAGGAAGTCACTGGGTGCTGGGTGTGCATTATAGGAAGTCACTGGGTGCTGGGTGTGCAGTATAGGAAGTCACTGGGTGCTGGGTGTGCATTATAGGAAGTCACTGGGTGCTGGGTGTGCATTATAGGAAGTCACTGGGTGCTGGGTGTGCATTATAGGAAGTCACTGGGTGCTGGGTGTGCAGTATAGGAAGTCACTGGGTGCTGGGTGTGTATTATAGGAAGTCACTGGGTGCTGGGTGTGCATTATAGGAAGTCACTGGGTACTGGGTGTGCATTATAGGAAGTCACTGGGTGCTAGGTGTGTATTATAGGAAGTCACTGGGTGCTGGGTGTGCATTATAGGAAGTCACTGGGTGCTGGGAGTGCAGTATACCAAGTCACTGGGTGCTGGGTGTGTATTATAGGAAGTCACTGGGTGCTGGGTGTGCATTATAGGAAGTCACTGGGTGCTGGGTGTGCAGTATAGGAAGTCACTGGGTGCTGGGTGTGCATTATAGGAAGTCACAGTGACCACAGTGTCCATCTTAATACCTCACTGGCTGCTCATCTACCAATGTCCATGTAGAGTAAGAAATGTTTTCGGCACTCACCGAATCTTCTGCACGTGTGCAGAAAATTCAGTGAGTGCCGGAAAAATGTCTTACTCTACATAGACTGTGCTTCTTCCTGGCACCTCCATCCAGTGTGCCGACCAAATATCTACAGTAACTTTTATCACTGCTGTGCTAGGAGAAAATTGATATTACGCTGCTGATACACCAACGTCCACTTCTGTCCATGGCGGAAATTGAATGCTTGACAGGCTGATTGACAATTTATGAAACTGTCACATCAACAGCTGTTGAAAATATTGCTACTCTGTAATAGTCCCAGTACTGTAGCTACTATAGTTTGCCTGTTTACTGAGATTTGTTTGTAGTGATTCAAGAATATTCAACAAACTTCGCTAAATAAATTTCCGAGTGATTCGCTCATCTCTAAACTTTTTGTACAGTATCTTTGTAAAGATGGTTATTATATCTGGATCTTACTCTGAAGTGCCATTCGTGCTTGAATCTGAAGACTGTAAAAGACTTTTTTTAGAACTATGCAGCAGGACTGTTTTTATTTTCTTGTTTGTTTTTATAATAACAACTGGACTAAGAGCCGTGTACAAGGTACCGAAAAAGACTCGAGCGTCAGAAATGACCGGAGAGACTTCTGATACTGTTAAGGTATAAATCCAAATAGAACTGTCGATTCCAAAAAGTGCTACATAAATTGTGACCAGTAGCACTACCGCGCGAGAGGCCTTGTATTCAATAGTCTTTCCATTGCCTTTGTCCGAACTTCTCATTCCTTGAACTTGTTTCCCGTGTCGATAAAGCATGAGCACAATGTAACAGCTGGCTAGAGTCATAGTACCAACAAAAAAGAAGTCACGAAGTGCAATAGCTATGCCATTGGCAACATAGGAGGCAAAGGTCATGAAATCGTGTTTGCAGAATTCCAGATGAAGAGTGTATTTAGATGTTGTGTAATTGGCTATAGCGCGAACATGCAGAAAACAGGATGGGTAAATCGCACCATTGATACACCACAACAAGATCATTATCAACGCTATGTTATTTGGAACCTTTTGTTTTAAATAGAGCCACGGCTTGTGGGCGGAGCCAATATGATGCACTGATTGCAGCTTAACAAGCAGGTGACACAGATGGTCATCCCCCGACAGATCCGATACGTGAAGGAAATAAACTTACATTCAATGTCATTTAAAATATTCCTGATACCGATAGAGTGCATAGCCTGTGGGAAGCCTTTGGAAAATATGACGAGCAGGTTCACCAGCGCCAACATGGTGAGGACAGTATTGGAAGGTAACAATTTCTTTTCTGTGATTCGAACATGAGCGAAAACGGCCAGAATAGTGACATTGCTGGGGATTCCAATAACAATCAAGGAGAAGAAGCCAACTGCTTTAAAAATCAAGCGTAATTCCAATTCCATTCCTAAGAAGAAAAGAATACAAAACCAAGTCATTCTGTTACGTAATGGGAGAAACTTGCACCTCTTTAACAAAATGGAGCATTTTTAGATGCCCTTATCACAGTTATCCCGAAACCTAATAAGGATTCCACCCTCCCCCCTAACTATCGCCCCATCTCTCTCATCAACCTAGACACTAAACTTCTTACCTCTATTCTCTATTCCCGCCTAAACTCTCTTCTTCCTTCCCTAGTTCATGGTGATCAGGTGGTGTTTATCCCGGGAAGGCAGGCCCCGGATAACGTCCGCAAAGTGCTGGATATCCTGCAATGGTCAGTCGCCTATTCCAAACCTCTAATGTTGCTGGCGCTTGACATAGAGAAAGCGTTTGATAGCGTGTGCTGGGCCTTTCTCTTCGGGGTACTTCACCGCATGGGCTTCGGGGGGTCTTTTGTCCATATTCTCCGCCTTCTCTACTCTTCCCCTTCGGCCTTCCTTAAACTTCCTTCTTCTCACTCTAAGCTGATACGTATCACCCGGGGCAGTCGCCAGGGGTGTCCTTTGTCACCTGCACTTTTTGCATTGGCCATGGAGCCCCTGGCGACCTCCATACGCCTGAACCCAGACATTCAGGGGTTACAGATTGCCTCCCAAACATACAAACTACACCTGTTTGCTGATGATTCACTGCTATCACTCACCAACCCTATGACTTCCCTCCCTAATCTCTTCCAGACTCTTTCCGACTTTGGAGCTGTTTCTGGTTTACGCGTTAATCAGTCTAAGTCGGACACGCTCTACTGTAATGTGCCTCTCTTGCAACAGCAACTTATCCAGCTGAACTTTGGTTTCAGGCCCCAATCCAAATCTCTTCCCTACCTTGGGATTAAACTTACTCCCTCTCTGTCATCTCTTTATTCTTCTAACTATCCTTCTCTTCTTGCTGCAATCTGGTCCGACCTACGTCGGTGGAGTGTCCCACACCTGTCATGGTTTGGCAGGATAAATGCGGTCAGGATGGTGATACCTTTTATTATTTTAGATGCCTGCCAGTACCCCTGGTGCGTTCTGATCTAGATAGCTTGCAACGTAATGTACTAAAATTCATCTGGAACGGGAAACGCCCCCGTATTCCACGTAAGATCATGTTAATTCATAAATGGGCTGTCGGCCTATCAGTGCCCCTCTTTGGCCATTATTATACGGCTGCTCGTATGGCCCAATTTCTATTGGTACATTCTACTGATCATCAACCCTGATGGGTGAGTCTGGAATCCGACCTAGTGAGACCCTTCACCCTTTCCGCCCTGATGTGGTCCTGATTGCCCTCCCTACCTCGACTACATGCATCTGCCCAGATTGTGATGTACTCTCTAGCTTTGTGGCGTAGAGTCCGTTTTAAGAAAAAACTGCAATCCTCTATTTCCCCCCTGTTACCAATTCTGGGAAACCCCCTGTTTGCTCCTGGCCGCTCCCCTATCCAATTTTATTGGTGGTCCTCTAAGAACCTCACTAGACTTCATGACTTTTTGGGCCGCAAACGCCTACTTACCTTAGAAGCCTTTACTAGGCAATATGAGCCCCCGGCAGCTGAATCTTTTCGCACACAGCAAATTTTTTCTTTCCTTAAATCATATTGCCCGATGGGTACTGATTGTACACCCACTGATTTTGAACGATTGGCCCTCTATACCCCTGATAGGAAGCTATCCTTACTGTACTCCTTGTTGGCATCCCCACCTGGGGATCAGAAACTTGCATACATGGTTCAATGGGAGTCTGATCTGCACATCACTCTAACTCCACTACAGTGGCGGATGAGTAGTGAGGTTCTCAGCAAGGGGAGCTGGCAGGTATCTTTGACTGAAACAGCTCTGAAAGTATTACATCGGGCCCATTATGTCCCAGCCAGGTTACATGCCATATACCCTGAGGTCTCCCCACTTTGCTTTAGGGGCTGCTCGGCCACCGGGTCGATGCACCATATTTGGTGGTCCTGTCCTGTAGTCAAGACCTTCTGGACGGCGGTGGTCCATATGATTACGAACATCTTGGGCCGAGCATACTCTAAGACTCCTCAAGCATGTCTTTTTGGTGTCAAACCCTTTAGACTCCCCTTTCGAGCTTTCAACTAGCACAACATATGTTGCTTGCTGCTAGTATCCATATTGCGTCAAATTGGAAGCAATCTTCCCTACAGTTGGATAAGGTGGTAGACCGTATTAACAATATCTGTGGCGGCGTTCGAGAGGCTCTGGGTGCCCTGGTATACGTCTGCTCATGTAGCGGACCTATCGTATTATATCACCACATGAAACTACTCTGTCTCCTCTCTCCCTAGTCTTAGTTGTTATATTGTCTTACATGTTGGGCTCATGATATGTATAATTTAAACCTGATTGTCAGATTGCGCTCTGACACATTTACTTGACTGTTTACTCATACAGGCCATGTTTAGGCCAAATTTTGGTACTTTGCATTCTTTTGCATTATAATAAACTTGATTTGTTTGACACTAAAATAACAGTAATTATTTGCCATTAAATGATGGCCATCCACTCAATTTCAGCAGAGTGTGAACATAGCCGGCGTTCTCTGCTGCCACACAAAATAAGTGTGCTCCCAGTGTAAAGTATGGCTCCCGGTTGTACTTTACTTTGTGGCCTATGACAAACTGGGAGTGCGGGTACACCCAAATGTACACCCGAATGTGCCCGCATTATAACTAAAACAAAGTGATGTTCGGCAGAACATCTCAGAAATCGGCCTGGTCAAACAATGGCCAATACAATGTGAACATGGTCATAGACTTTATCCATGTTTTCTAGGGCTATATCTATGTTTTCTATGTGCTGTCTCCATCTTCTCTACAGATCGGGTAGACAGCGAGATTCAAAAGCTCATCTGTAGTCCTAAACCTCTATAGTTTTTTTGGGCAGATTGAAAAATTTGGTGAAGGCCTTATTACACGGAGCAATTATCTGACTAATCAGGCCGATTCAAGCAGATATCGTTCTGTGTAATAAATAGAATCATCAGCTGATCGCTGTCTTTTAATAAATCACTGCCCGCCAACCGCGCATCACAACATGTAATAATGATGCAGAACTGTCAGTTGATGACAGTGTAAATAAAATAATAACGATTATACTTACCCATCCAGACTCCCTCAGTGTTCTGCTGCCTTTTCTCTGCATGCCCTGCCCAAGGCAGCCGATGCTGACACTTCTGAAACAGCAGTGCTGTCCTATCTCGGTTAGTGATTGGCTGAGCAGCCTCTTACTTAGGAAACAGTTACAGAAGTGGCTAAGGTGAGCAGGGAAAAGACAGCAGGACACTGGGGTGCCTGGAGAGGTAAGTATTTTTATAGACATTGAAAGATAGACATTGTATAACTGCAATAACTGCAGATGGAAAAATGGATGCATTTGTTCCATTTTTCCATTGACCTCCATCATAAAAAAAAAAGGATCAAAATGCATCCATTTTTTCTTTTTTTAACGCAACATATTTTACTCAGTCTGAATGTACCCTAAGTGTTTGGCTGAGGCTCACTATATTGCTGGCTATTAAGCTCTGCCCCTAGTAAGTGTTTGTACATTGATTATATTCTGGTGTCTGGTCCTTGCTGTTTTCTGTGATTCAGGACTTCTTCTACCTGTCACTGTATGATCCAGACCACTGGACTTGATTTGCTGTGTTCTTGTCTGTCTTGTATTGTCTTGTGTATCACCTATTCAGCGTAGGGACCGTCGTCCAGTTACCCACTGCTATTTAGGGCAGTCAGCAGGGACAGAGGTGGGGAGGCAGCCAGGACTCCCTTGTCTTTATAACAATCATCCCATTCCCTTCCCCCCAAAATAAACAAATAATATAATCTCCTGACCTGGCTGTGCAGCCACTATGTATGCTTATCTGAACAAAAATAAAAATTTTGATTAAAGGGGTTATTCAGTAAAAATCTTTTTCTTTCAAATCAACTGGTTTTCAGTAAGTTATATAGATTTGTAAATTAACATCTATTTAAAAATGTCATGTCTTTCTGTACTTATCAGCTGCTGTATGCCCTGCAGGAAGTGGTGTATTCTTTTCAGTCTGACACCTCTGTCCATGTCAGGAACTGTCCAGAGCAGCAGCAAATCCCCATAGAAAACCTCCCCTGCTCTAGACAGTTCCTGAAATGGACAGAGGTTGCAGCATAGAGCACTGTGTCAGACTGGAAAGAATATACCACTTCCTGCAGGACATACAGCAGCTGATAAGTATGGGAAGACTTGAGATTTTTAAATAGAAGTAAATTACAAATCTATATATTTTTCTGAAACCAGTTGATTAAAAAGGGAAAAAAAAAAAAGATTTTAACTGGAGTACCCCTTTATTGTAAACGTGATTTCAAAACATTCAGAATAATAATAATAATAAAAAAACTATTATTTAATATAAATAAGTCTACCTGTTCATATTACATATCAGAAGGACTGTGTAACTAAAGTGGTGGTGTGGTGTACCAGTATTGTTCTATGGTTTTATAAGTCCTGTATGATATTGCAAATAATCATTCTCTACGTCTATAGTTTTCACTTGTCTTAAATGTTTAAATGGTGGGGGGGAAAAAAAAAAAATCATACAGACTTACCAGATATACCGTAGCTGGCTGACAAGCAATGGTCAGAGTCAATGACGGTTACATCTATAGCCTGAATTTATATGTCTTTCTATTGTAAATGTGATTTCCTCCGAGGAAATAGTCACAGTGTCCTCTGGGATTCTTTACACAATTTAGCCACAGCATCAAATCTTCTCTCTCTCATTGACTGTAATTACATTAATGGGCCTCCTCTGGGCATTCACATACAGTTACATCTGGAGATGAAATATGAACATATGGTCAGTGCCATGTAATGTTATTGTAACTGAATCCTCTTCTACTATAGTAAACCTTGCTTCTGTCCCAAACCTCTTAATAGAGTGATAGATATAGACAGTATATTGCATCTGTATCTTAGGGATAGATTTAAAAATAATAATAATAATAATAATAATAATAATAATAATAATAATAATAATATATTTATTGTGTGAGAAAATTACCCCCATGTTTTAGATTAAATAGTTGGGTGGGGTTATTAGAAAGTTACAGCAATACAGTATATGTAATAAATGAGATGAGCACATTTTTCAAAAGTTTGGTTCTGCAGGTTTGCCGAACTGTGCCGCAAGGGTTGGGGGCCATATGGACCGAACCTTAAACGAACCGCACTAAAACAGCTAAATGATGGCAGTGTGTTTTCACAAGCATGTTTTTTTCACGACAACAACACAACTTTTAATGTCCTATTGATTTCAAAGAGAGAGGCCATGCTGAAAAAGAAGTGGCAGGTCACTTCTTTGGAGTGTTTGTTCTGGGCACTGAAAAGAGCTTTTAGCAGCAAAACCACTCAGAAAAAAAAACATAAAAAAACCTGGTAGAGAAAGCGTGGTGGGTACAGAGGTCGATCCTGCACTCCCCTCAGAACTCCTACTTTTTTATTTTCCTGGAAATACCCCTTTAAGTGACAGACATTGATAGCAATAACTATGTGGGAGAGGGTGGCCGTGAGAGTCCCTAGGAGCACTCTGACATGACGAGATCAGCATCTACATTCAGTGGCTGGCTTACTCATGTGACCTCCAGAGTATAAAAACTTGGCATTTCCAGCTCCTCATCAGATGCCGTGCTACAGCTAGTCAGGGAGAGAGGCTGGAGTAGGGAGAGGGAGCATTTAGCTGATTCTAGGCAGGAAAGACCCCAAAAGCCCTTGTAAGGGCTACTACAATACATAGCACAGTATATTTCTTGTGATTCCCTGCAGCTTGTGATTCCCCCACACATGCAGCTCGTTCTCACAGACAGGCAGGCATCTGCTCACTCTGAAGAATCGGCTGCATTTAATCTATTTGCTCCTACAGTCTTGGATAGTGTTGCAAGTAATGTTGGATAGAGAGTCCAACACTATAGAGATGTAGAGTGTTTCTGTTTTTTTTTTTTAGGTTTTTAGCACTTGCACTCCCTTTAGAAATTTTGTATGTTGCCAGCCCAGGTATTTCACAAGATCACAATAGCATCATCGCAGGTCACCCTCTATATTGACTCCATAAAGATGCGTAACAATTCACATTTGCACTACCCATGAGTGGCCATGGATGTCTGACATATGTCAGACATCCATGGCCACTCATGGGTAGCGAATTGCGGAAGCTGAGTGGGAGACATACAGGGATTTTAACGCTGATATTCCACTAACACTCTCTACTGCTCGCAAACCCTGTCCAATTATAAAATATGTTGAGTTTCAGTGCGTGCTGGCAAATGTAAGTGCTGCTGCAGTTTCTTCAGGCTAGCAGCAGCTACAGTTTACTTACAAGTCTTACAAGTCGCGCAGTTTCAACAGTATCTCTGGCAGATTCGGGGAAGATTTTTCAAAAACAGTTAACTACAACGTTTTTTCCCATACCAGTTTCTGCATCGCTTCCAGCTTGCAGCTAAGGACCACATTACATTGTTCGGAAAATCTGTGAAGCACCTGTGGGGTCCAAATGCTCACCGCACCCCTTGTTACATTCCTTGAGGGGTGTAGTTTTCTAAATGGTGTCCCTTTAGGGGTGTTTTGTAGGTTTTGGCACCCCAGAGCCTCTGCCAACCTGAAGTGGTACAGTCAGAAATGACCAAATATAACGGAGGCATTGAAATTCACTAGGCGCTCCCTTATATCTGAGGCTTGTGGTTGCGTCAAATAGCGCAATAGGGCCACATATGGGGTATTTCTATAAACTGCATAAACGGGGCAATCAATATTGGGGTGCATTTCTCTGGTAATAGGTTTATAATTATGAAAAATATTGGATTACAATAAAATCTCTGCACAGAAAATTAAAATTTTCAAATTTCTTACACACTTAGCTTTTATTTCTGTGACTCCCCTAAAGGGTTAAAACACTTTCTGGATATGCTTTTGCAGAGTGTGGGGGGTGCAGTTTCTGAAATGGGGTGCTTTGTGGGGCTTTCTAACATACAGGCCCCTCAAATACACTTAAAGGCTGGGTTCACACGCTGTAACTGTGCGGCTGTATTTTTTATGCGGCTGTAAATGTGCGGGTGAAACTCCGGCCGTTGGAAAAAATAGACATGCGGCTCAAAACATACGGTCATTTACTTGGAAATCTGGTTCAACTAAAAATAACAAATAAAATGTTAAGAAAGTGATGCAAACACCTCTGGATGCATCTGGGAAAGCAGGGAAACAGTTTACATGAATCGCTATTACCGGGGTTTGCGATCCTCTGCACTATAGCCGATGTCTCTCATGGTTAATATATTGAATTAATAAACACATTTTCTGTCTAATAAAGTCCCTTTTATTGTTCAATAATTAAATGTAAACGATTCCATCATTTTGCAATTAAATATACTGTTAAAATAAATATATATATAAATAAATGTATATTTATATATATATATATTTATTTTTTGACAGTATATTGAATTGCACAATGATGGATTCGTTAGAATTAAATTATTGAACAAAGAAACTGTATTTATTTAAATGAAAATGTGTTTTCTTAATTAAATATTAATTAGTACAGGAAGCTCTATAAGCCGGTAATTCATATGCCGGCAATAGAGCATTCTGTACTAATCATCACTTTACTTTACTCAAAACATCAAATGTTTCTTCTAATTATGTTATGACAATAACATTATTAGAAGAAACATTTAGAATTATATGTGCACTCAGCTGATTGGCTGTTCGGCTGAGCGCACATATAATAAGCCGGTCCGCAGTACAGTCACTTCATTGTGCTGCGGACCAGCGAAGAGGACACATCGGGGTGAGTATAGAGCTCTCCACACCCCCTCCCCAGCACTGCACCCCTCCCAGCAAGGAAGGGGGGTCAGTTAACCCCTTCCTTGCTGGGATGGGTGCAGTCTGACATCAGTCTGGCCCCCCGGGGGTTAAGGGGGATGCAATACTTCCTCCCTTAACCCCTTGGGGGTCAGACTGTAAGCAGCGATCTGTAAAGATGCTGCATACTGTAAGTAGCACAACACCGCTCACAATGATGGGTGTTGTGCTCCTGTTTGTGTGTTTTTTGTGTGTTTCTCCCTTTTTGTTTTTCAGATATCGGTATCCTGGGGATTACGTCGGATTCCATGGACTACGTCGATGACCAGCGGTTGTTCTTTGAATTTTTTAATAAAATGGTCAATGAGGGGTGTGGGGGTGTTTTTATTTGAATAAAAAAAATTTTAAACTTGTGTCTTGTCTTTATTTCTTTACTTTTTAGACTTAGTAGTGGAAGCCGTCTAATAGACGGAATCCATTACTAAGTTGGGGCCTAGTGTTAGCCGGTATAAAATGGCTAACACTAACCCCCCATTATTACCCCAGTACCCAATGCCACCAGGGGTACTGGGAAGAGCCGGGTGCCAGTGGTCCCGGAGCGTCAAAATTGGCGCTCCTGGACCGGGCGGCAGCAGGCTGGTAAGATTTAGGCTGGGAGGGCCTAAACCAATGGCTCTTCCCACCCTGGTGTTACCAGGCTGCTGTCGTTTGGTTTTTAACCCGGCTGGTTATAAAAATAGGGGGGACCCTATGCGTTTTTTTTAATTATTTATTTATTTAAAAAAAAAAAACGCATAGGGTCCCCCCTATTTTTATAACCAGCCGGGTTAAAAACCAAATTACAGCAGCCTGGTAACACCAGGGTGGGAAGAGCCATTGTTTTAGGCCCTCCCCAGCCTAAATATTACCAGCCTGCTGCCACCCAGTCCAGGAGCGCCAATTTTGACGCTCCGGGACCACTGGCACCCGGCTCTTCCCAGTACCCCTGGTGGCATTGGGTACTGGGTTAATAATAGGGGGTTAGTGTTAGCCATTTTATACCGGCTAACACTAGGCCCCAACTTAGTAATGGATTCCGTCTATTAGACGGCTTCCACTACTAAGTCTAAAAAGTAAGAAATAAAGACAAGACACAAGTTTAAAAATTTTTTTATTCAAATAAAAACACCCCCACACCCCTCATTGACCATTTTATTTAAAAAATTCAAAGAACAACCGCTGGTCATCGACGTAGTCCACGTAATCCGACATAATCCCCAGGATACCGATATCTGAAAAACAAAAAGGGAGAAACACACAAAAAAACACAAACAGGAGCACAACACCCATCATTGTGAGCGGTGTTGTGCTCCTTACAGTATGCAGCATCTTTACAGATCGCTGCTTACAGTCTGACCCCCAAGGGGTTAAGGGAGGATGTATTGCATCCCCCTTAACCCCCGGGGGGCCAGACTGATGTCAGACTGCACCCATCCCAGCAAGGAAGGGGTTAACTGACCCCCCCTTCCTTGCTGGGAGGGGTGCAGTGCCGGGGGAGGGGGTGGGGAGAGCTCTATACTCACCCCGATGTGTCCTCTTCGCTGGTCTGCAGCACAATGAAGTGACTGTACTGCGGACCGGCTCATTATATGTGCGCTCAGCCGAACAGCCAATCAGCTGAGCGCACATATAATTCTAAATGTTTCTTCTAATAATGCTATTGTCATAACATAATTAGAAGAAACATTTGATGTTTTCATTAAAGTAAAGTGATGATTAGTACAGAATGCTCTATTGCCGGCATATGAATTCACGGCTTATAGAGCTTCCTGTACTAATTAATATTTAATGAATAAAACACATTTTCTTGGAAATAAATTCAGTTTCATTGGTCAATAATTTAATTCTAACGAATCCATCATTGTGCAATTCAATATACTGTCAAAAAATAAATATATAGATAAATATACATTTATTTATATATCTATTTTTTTTAACAGTATATTTAATTGCAAAATGATAGATTCGTTAGAAATAAATTATTGATCAACGAAAGTGTCTTGATTACAAATAAAATGTCTTTGATTAATTTAATATATTAACTATTAGAGGCATCGGCATTCGGCATCATTGCCGGCTATTTTTGAAGTACTCCGTACGGACCGCCTGTCAATCCACGGCCGCATGTCCAGCCGCAAACAATGGTCTTGTTCATTTTTACGGGTCCGTTTACGATAGGGCCGTAGATTCAGAGATAGTGTGCACTGTGCAGCCGCATATCCTATACTTCCCAGCATACACACGAACCATCAAAAATACCGCCGCACAATTACAGCCGCACATACAGCCGCACTCTTACAACGTGTGAACCGAGCCCCCACCTGAACAGGTCCCTAAAAATATCTGATTTTGAAATTTTACTGAAAATTTGGAAATTTGCTGCTAATGTTTTAAGCTTCCTATTGTCTAAAAAAAATGAAAGATCGTTTAATAAATGCCGCCAACATAAAGTAGACATGTTGCTATGCTATTTAATATATAATTTATGTGGTATATCCACTTTCTGTATACGCAAAAAAGTTTCAAAGTTGGAAAAATGCAGTTTTTCACATTTTTTCACATTATTTGTTTTTTTTTCATAAAGATTTGTTATGAGTATCGACTCCAATTTACCAGAAATGTAAAGTACAATATGTCACGAGAAAACAATCTCAGAATCAGCCGGATAGGTAAAAAGCATCCCGAAGTTATTAATGAATAAAGTGACACAGGTCATATTCATAAAATTTGTCTCTGTCATTAAGGCCATTTCAGGCTCTGTCCTTAAGGGGTTAAAATCGCTCCATTCCCAGGCTTATAGCGCTTTTATCCTTTGGTCTATGGGGCTGTGTGAGGTGTCAATGTTTGCACCATGATGTGTTATTTCTATCGGTACCTTGATTGCGCATATACGACTTTTGATCGCTTTTTTTTACAACTTTTCTGGATTTGATGCGACCAAAAATGCACAATTTTTCACTTTGGGATTTTTTTATGCTTACGCGTGCAAGATCAGGAATGTGATAAGTTAATAGTTTGGGCGATTACACACGCAGTGTTACCAAACATGTTTAATTATTTATTTATTTTTATTTATAACATGGGAAAAGGGGGGGACTTCTAGTATAAGCACACTGATCTCTCATTGATATCTATGCTGTATAGTTATACAGCATAGATCAATTAAATAGGCATTGGATTGCTTCCGGCTGCTGCAGCCGGAAGCAATCGAGTGCCGAGCCGGAATCAGCGCCATTATGGCGCAGACCCCGGACGGCAAAGGATGTGTGGATCGCTCCTCCGGGACAACATCCTGGCGGAGGCGATCCACCCCACTAGGCACCAGGGAATCGGCTGCATAAAGGATTCAGATGCAGCTGTCCCGAGCTACATGCCGCATCGGCCCCCGCTCAGAACTCCCCGAGTGGCCGCAGGGCGTAAACATACACCCGCGGTCGTTAAGGGGTTAAAGGAGTGCATGAAAACGTTTATTTTGCTTTAGAATTTGGCTTTCTGTCCATTCAAATGTAAAGGAGAGAAGGTTTCCTGGTGTTTTCTTCACTTTACACAGAGGTTATATTGTTTTTGGTGTGTATAGTTGATAGGCTATGATAGTGGAAAATACTGGAACTTTGGAGTGTTAGATGCACCCTGGCATGCTTCCCCTGCTGTCCCAGTTGCATTCCAGAAGTGTTTGCGTCATTAGCTGAGTTTTCATTATGGACTATTGAGCAGTCAAACATTGCGGTCTGTGCGAATCAAATTTCGAGCTTTCGAATATTTCACTAATGGCTCATATCTAGTGACAGCCAAAGATCCTCAGACTCCTTGCACTTTTGCACAACTGGAATTATGTCAGGGTGGATCCATCCATCTATTGAAAATGTATAGAAAATATCCTGCAAGTTAATGTAAAAAAAAAGTAATAGGGTGCCATCTGTCTGTCCTGTTCCAGTTGACAAAGTAAATAAATAACTCCTCAGCCATTGCGGTGGTTTTTGCAGCCTGGGTGACTTACGCTTTGTTAGTAGTCATAGATTTTTGGACGCACAGGTTGTAACATCTTTCACTATGTAAATATTTCATAGACCTGCTGTTTACTAATGATGTACACTAGTCTGGAATAGTAAGAGTAATGAAGCTGCTGAGACTCCCATTCATTACCACAATGGATGTTTAAGTATCGGAATACAACATCTAAGCAGCTAGAGCACATTTAATATTAAACTTTAGTACATTTAAATAATTGATATCCAAAGATAAAGAGCAATTTAATATCTGCTTGGAAACCGTAGGCTTCACTGTTTTCCTGCATTACGTTAATCTCAGTGACAAATAATCTTTGTATTATGTCATCATCCAAAAAGAACATAGAGTCCAAGGCTCCCACCACGTCTCTTTTTGGCCGAGTTATTTTGGATGGCTGTCTCTTTAAAGGACTGTTTTAAATGACTTTATAATTGATTAGTCGGTCAATAAGGATAATCGATGTGGAGGTTGTACTCGTGTCACAGAACAATTTTTGATTGCTTAGGTTTATGCACTATGAGGCCATGTTCACACAAAGTAAGTTGTGTATTAATCATGGCCGTTGTTGCCAATTTGCAACAACGGCCATGATTAATACAAAAGTTTTGTGCACTGCAGTTTTAGGGAATCCCCACTATGGTGTACACATAGATACATACATAGTATACGCTCCTGCCGGGATCCCTAGCAGCCGTACGGAATACTGACAGGTCACACAATGGAGAGTGCGGCTCCAGCCGCACTTTCCATTGTCGGCTATGGTGAATTGGGATACAGGCACATGGATGCGCCCAGATCCCAATTTAGCACAAACGAATGCAGTACCAGCTTGGATGAGTGCGGCCACAAGAGGGAAGAGAAGAGGAAACGCCGGACAAAGGTAAGTGTTTGTTTTTTATGCTATATGTGAGGTTGAACGCCTTCTCTGGATGTGAGGGGGAACGCCTTCTCTGCTCCTTACTTTGGATGCAGAGAAGACGTTTGATAGGGTCCACTGGAGTTATCTACCCTCTGTGTTAGATAAATTTGGTATCAAAGGTCCCCCTTTTTTTTTTAATTAACTATACCCCACTCCCTATCCCACCCCCACCCCTTCCCCTCGGACACCATTGCGGGAGGGAAAAAAAACAACAACTTCTTAATAGCTTTTCCTACATACGAAGAATGCTTTTACTAACCGTCATTTCTCCAATATTGCTTCCATCCTTGTACACATTTATTCACAGTATTGTACCCCCGCTTTCCCCTTTGATGCCACAGCTCCTGTCCCAATATAGTGCTTATGCGCATTTAGTCACAAAGTATAACATCCCTAACAAACATTTTTATAAATATTTACAGGTGCGACATTGTGTGCGGGATATAGATATTACCAATGACCCTGAGAATACCCACTATGAACGCCATTTCTATAGCCGTGAACCCTATATCTGGACGTTCATCCGGACGTTCATAAATAAGGTGTTGATGTTCACAGTGAATTGGACTCCGGGCTTAGCCCTTTTATCTCTGACTGCTGACAACCTCTTAATTTCAGACATGACAGTTATGTTGCATATCCTTATGGCTACTAGAACGGCTATTGCCAGGAGATGGAAGTCTGTGGAGGTCCCCAGTATTGCAGAGATCCAGACGGCAGTGAACTTTAACTATAATATGGAACTTTCTATCCCTATGCCATCTGATAGAGTTAGACGGATAACACACGACCTTCATAATGTTGGTACTTTTGGGCACTTTTATTTTTTGTTTCTGTTATTTACTTCTGACATTGACTTACCACTGGATACTATGGTTTTTGAAGGACATAATTCTCTACTTTGCAAGAGCTGTAAGTTTGTTTGGATTGGTTTATCTTTATGCTGTTAAACTTCCTTTCATGTTTTGAAGGCCAAATGCGTCCTTATGGTTTCAATGTGAATGCTTGTTAACCTTGAAAGTTTCAAAAAAAGATATGTCACCAAAAAAAAAAAAAAAAAAGATAAATATATTGTCAGTATAGATGAAACAAGATGGGGGAGGGCCACAGATCCAGGGAAGTAAGTCTAGCTAGGGATAGAGGGCGGAGCAGTGGTGTAGCCACTGCGACCGGGCCGCTACCAAGGGGGGGCCCGCGAGGCCCCCCTTACCACTGCACTGCCCGCCTCTCACTCCCTCTTGTGACCGCAAGCAATGTTTTGCTTGCGATCACAAGAGGCTGGCTGGGACGGGCCCCCGACTGTCTTGCGGCTCCCCAGGGAGCTCTGTGTGCGCCGGGGGGAAGTACCTCCGGCGCAGGGAGCATCGTATTGAAAAAAAAAAAACAGGTCCCGCGAAGCTCCGCCCCCTCTGCAGGAGGCCCCTCCGCGGGAAGCCCGCCAGCGCGTGTGACAAGGGGACTAGAGAAATCATTCAGGTGAGTATAGATTTTTTTGTTTTAAAGGGGATGATGGGGGTGTAGTGGTATGATGATGATGGAACAAGAGGATGATGAGGGGTGTAGTGGTATGATGATGGAACAAGAGGATAATGGAGATGTAGTGGTATGATGATGGAACAAGAGGATGATGAGGGGTGTAGTGGTATGATGATGGAACAAGAGGATGATGAGGGGTGTAGTGGTATGATGATGGAACAAGAGGATGATGGGGGGTGTAGTGGTATGATGATGGAACAAGAGGATGATGGGGGGGTGTAGTGGTATGATGATGGAACAAGCAGTGGCGTAGCTACAGGGGTCGCCGGGGTCACCATGGCGACCGGGCCCCTACGCTAGGGGGGCCCGCACGGTCCCCCCTTGCCACTTGTGACAGTGTCACTTTAAGCATCCCGAGAAGCTGCGGCCGCACAGCTTCTCGGGATGCACAGATCGCTTTGATGTTTCGCCCGCACAGTGAGCGGGCGGAACATTAAAGCAATCAGAATACAGGAGAAGGACCTGTCAGCGTCCTCCTCCTGTATTCTCTCCCATAGGCTGCCGGCACTTCATACCAGCAGCCTATGGGAGGCCGGGCCGTGACCTCTCCGGCAGGCGTGATCATGTGACGTCATCACGTCTGCCGGAAGTCCCGTCCCTGCGGCTCGCAAGATGGAGCCCGAAGAGGAGGAGGAGAGCTGCTGCCTGCAGCTACACAGCGCCGATTAGGTGAGTAGGATGTTTGTTTTTTTAGGGGCACCTCTGGGGGCATTATTAGTATATGGGGGCACCTCTGAGGGCATTATTAGTTCTTGGGGGCACCTCTGGGGGCATTATTATTGTATGGGGGCACCTCTGGGGGCATTATTATTGTATGGGGGCACCTCTGGGGGCATTATTAGGTCTTGGGGGCACCTCTGGGGGCACTATTAGCTCATGTGGGCACCTCTGGGGGCATCATTATTGTATGGGGGCACCTCTGGGGGGCATTATTAGTATATGGGGGCACCTCTGGGGGCATTATTATTGGATGGGGCACCTCTGGGGGCATTATTAGTTCATGGGGGGCAACTCTGTGGGCGTTATTAGTTAATGGGGGCACCTCTGGGGGCATTATTAGCTCATGGGGGCACCTCTGGGGGCAATATTAGCTCATGGGTGCACCTCTGGGGGCATTATTAGTTGATGGGGGCAACTCTGGGGGCATTATTAGCTCATGGGGGCACCTCTGGGGGCATTATTAGTATATGGGGGCACCTCTGGGGGCATTATTAGTTCATGTGGGCACCTCTGGGGGCATCATTATTGTATGGGGGCACCTCTGGGGGCATTATTAGTATATGGGGGCACCTCTGGGGGCATTATTATTGTATGGGGGCACCTCTGGGGGCATTATTAGTTCATGGGGGCAACTCTGTGGGCGTTATTAGTTAATGGGGGCACCTCTGGGGGCATTATTAGCTCATGGGGGCACCTCTGGGGGCAATATTAGATCATGGGGGCACCTCTGGGGGCATTATTAGTTGATGGGGGCAACTCTGGGGGCATTATTAGCTCATGGGGGCACCTCTGGGGGCATTATTAGTATATGGGGGCACCTCTGGGGGCTTTATTAGTTCATGGGGGCACCTCTGGGGGCACTATTAGCTCATGGGGGCACCTCTGGGGGCATTATTAGCTCATGGGGGCACCTCTGGGGGCCCTATTAGCTCATGGGGGCACCTCTGGGGGCGTTATTAGTTCATAGGGGCAACTCTGGGGGCATTATTAGTTCATGGGGGCACCTCTGGAGGCATTATTAGTTCATGGGGGGCACCTCTGGGGGCATTATTAGTTCATGGGGGCACCTCTGGGGGCATTTTTAGCTCATGGGGGCCACCTCTGGGGGCATTATTAGCTCATGGGGGCACCTCTGGGGGCATTATTAGTTGATGGGGGGCACCTCTGGGGGCATTATTAGTAGATGGGGGCACCTCTGGGGGCATTATTAGTCCATGGGGGCACCTCTGGGGGCATTATTAGCTCATGAGGGCACCTCTGGGGGCATTATTAGCTCATGAGGGCACCTCTGGGGCCATTATTTGTTCATGGGGGGCACCTCTGGGGGCATAATTAGCTCATGAGGGCACCTTTGGGGGCATTATTATTGTATGGGGGCACCTCTGGGGGCATTATTAGCTCATAGGGGCACAGCAGGGAATCCTACATACAGGGGGCATCCCACATTCCTACTCGCTTTACTGCACATAACACCAGACAGCGCAGTTACTATGGGAGCCTACAGGAGGGAGGAAGGGAAGGAAGTTGCTAGAAATGTGCGGAGCCTAAATTGTTTGTCTCGCAGGTTCTAAGGGGATTAAGTGTATCTGTGTGTGTGTGTGTTAATACTTGGAAAACCTCATTAAGGGCTTATTCACATGCAAAATATACAGAACTATGGATGCACTTAACCTGTGAATGAGACTATACACAGCAGATTTGAACTAAGACCTTCAACAGAAGTCTAACATGAAATGGGTCCCTGGCCTTACAGGGAGGCTACATGAGCGGCTTGTAATGCTGTGGCCTTAAGGCAGCAGCCAGTAGTCACCTGATTCTGACTTACAATTTCCTTCCGATGAACCAGACCTGAGAGCCTCCTTATAACTAATCCTTCAATTAGCAGATAGGAGCAGAATTAGACAAAAAAAAGTAATTGTATTTCTTCCTCAGAGGGTTAATTAATTGTTACCAGAGAAATGAGTCCTCCGCTGCCTCCCGCATCCCCAAAGTCTTTACACGTTTTTATCTCCCTGAAGATCTCGCTTCTGAATTCATTACATCAAATTAATTAAGATCACAAACTGAATGTAATTTATTTTTTGTGTCCCCGGAATGTAGATTCATGTTCTACAATAAAAGACTTTACCCTTTTCTTTAACTTGAGGTTAAATCTTCAAAATACACAAGAAGTTTGATGGAGATGTCGTTATCGTCATACACAGGAAAACAGATTTTTTTTTTTGTTGAGATTCACAGAAAATATCAAAGCTCCTCATCATGTTATGAAGTTTTTCCAAGAAAAAAATATTTTCTGTTTTCATCAAACAGTCTTTAAATTGAAGGGGCCAACCAGACAAAAGGATTCCGTTGACTTGTTACGTACCCCCCCCCCACCCCAGCATGCAACAGGGAAGCAACTTGGAAGGGTTAATCCCCTTCAATTTTCTACTTTTCTACAAATGGTTGCAAGGTTGAGCACAGTCCATATAGCTCAGATACTGACACCACTTATCTAATACTGTTGAGTAGTATCGTTTTTCAAGCCTGAACACTGGACACTTGGATGGCAGCCTATGGCCCAGTGGCGTAGCTACCATGAAGGCAGACCAGGGGCGCATGCCATAAGGGGGCCCAGCAAAAAGTGATCTGCCCGAACTGCCAGCGATTTGCACCAGCACCCGCAATATCACCCCCCTCCCCATGCTCACCTGGCCCAATGTTCGTTATACTGGCCCAATGTTCATTATACTGGATCCGTAAGGGTGCCATACATACTAGCTAGGCCGCTGCTATGGCCTATGGCTGTATTCGTGTTTTCCAGGACTCCATAGGGATACATGCAATTTCTGCCACCGCAGGGAATCATAATGATGAGTGTTTGGGTTTGATAAACATTGCCGAACCAGAAGAGCTTGACAGGTCTACTCAACACTTCAGGTTATTAGTCCCTCACAGCATCAGGATGGCCTACTGAAAAAAAAAAGCTATAAATATATATGTATATGTATACAATAGCTTTTAAAGCAGATGACAGTTGCATGATCTTTCAAGAGATATCTAATGTCTAGTGTCCAAGACCAATCACTCTAATATTTTGGGATTGATAAGGACCCTCAGTCTAGAATACCTATAGAGACACAGATAATAGCAGGCTTGGGTAAGTGTACTTGTTGTAGTTGTACTTTAGGAAAGAACAGTGAATAAATACTGATACTAAAATCTCAGTATAGAAATTTAGCACTGGATGTGCCACTGATCTATTTAACGAGAACCAATCACCAAATTATCCGTGTAACGCTAGGAGCAGCGCTGGAAAGACTTGCTAAAATGCTGCCTTAGGCCATGTTCACACGTGTCACAGAATGGCCACTGTCTGAGAAATTCATATAACTTCTCTTGAATTGGAGTGCGGGCACATTCGGGTGTGCCTACGTTCCAATTAACCATTGCAGACAATATAAAGTACGGCCGGAGACGAACTTTACATTGTCTGCACTCTCAATTTTGTCTGGCTGCTTTTCAGAATAGTGTCAGCACAAAATTGACATGTCAGTTTTCTGTGCAGCCACATGGAATCCCGTCCAGAGTGTATTCAGTGTGTATACATTCCGGCCGGGATTCCATAGGGAACAATGTGAATTCACTCTTTCAGCGTCTGGTGTTGCAATCTATAACAATGGCCGTTATTTATTAAAAAATACAGCATGTGAATGAAGCCTTAACATATATTCTGTGCAGTTTCTGGAAAAAAAAAAAACACTTCTCCATTAACAGTTCTCCATTAATATGTAAAATTAATATGTAAAATAATTGTAAAATAATTATTGTAAATTAGTTAAAGCAAACCAATCACGCCAATTATTAGAGTAACGCTGCTAGCAGTGCCTGGAAGATTTGCTAAAACACTCCCTTACCATGTGTCCTGTGTCTTCTGTAGAAGATTTAGCAGATCAGCCCCCGTTTAAAGTATTGATCGGGCCGCCATCAGCCGTGTAATATCACCATAAGAGTGCTGTGGGAAGCATAATTAATATTACAAGAATGAGGGCTCAAGCCGTCCGGGCTGCACGCTAACCAACATGTGCACTGTGCATGTGCATAGTTCAGCTGCCTAAACTATTCACCTTGGATACATGTACATCAGCTGATCACAGGAGAACACTCCCAAACCCTGTCATAGCCCGATCCTGGCAGAACATCCGAGGCAGCCTGAACCTGACCAGGAGACTCCCAGCACAGATGGAAAGTCAGCACGGAGGAATTTGGCTAGGACTAGAGATAAGCAAATAGTGAAATATTTGATAATTTGAAATTGGATTCGAATAGCTCCGATATTCGTATCTTCGAACGAATTTCAAATCCCATTATAGTCTTTGGGAGAAAAATACTTGGGACCTGGAAATCAATAGTCCACCACTAGGAGGGCACCAAATGCACAATGGCACCTCAGGAAATGATGCCAACGCCTCTGGATGCATATGGGACAGCAGGGGAAGCATGCCAGGGTACATCTAACACTAGTGATGAGCCAACATCCCAATTGTCGGTTTGGATCCGGAACACGAACAACAACAAAAAATGTTTGTGATCACCGAAGATCACGAACAAATAAAGTACATAAAGAAGAACGCAGCCGCCATTCTAAAAAGCAGGAAGTGTTCCGGGCGGGGAAAGCGCTTTCCCATGATGCCCGGAACACATCCAATCAGCAGGGATCTTGCTCTAGCCCACCCCCTGTGTGACGTCGGTATTGCTTTAAGAGGAGCGGTCACATGACCGCACCACGCAGTGTGTAGAGAGAGAGAGAGGAAGCAAGCTGCCGTTGTGTACTACAGAATACTGAGAAGATATTGTGGGAAAGGAAAGATTAGGAAAGCGGAGAAAAGAAACATCTAGTGATTGAGAGTGAAATATAGAGAGGGTGAAAGATAGATAGATTAGGCATAGGACAGCAAAGGGTGCACGGAACCAAAACGTGCTGTGCAGATATACAAGTCCTAAACTTATGATAGTGTGTATATCACATCCATCTTATCCTGAGAGACAAAAATACCTGGTGCAGGTGTATAGCATTATATCTTTAAAAAAGTGCTATATATTTATCTCTCTCTCTCTCTCTCTCTCTCTCTCTCTCTCTCTATATATATATATATATATATATATATATATATATATATATATAGCCAATCTCCATACTTGGACCCTTCTGATTGATAGTGTGTATATCACATCCGTCTTATCCTGAGAGACAAAAACACCTGGTGCAGGTGTATAGCAGAATATCTTAAAAAAAGGGATATATATATATATATATATATATATATATAAAGAGAGAGAGAGAGAGAGAGAGAGCAACAAGATTCCGCAGCACACCAGCAGGTAGTGAGTAGTTTATTCCATCAATAAGGTGCAGGATACAACGTTTCGATTCACTCCAGAATCATTTTCAAGCATCATGGGAGCTTCCTCAATACATATTTATAGGGCTAAGAAATTAGCATACATAATTACCCAAAGTGCAAAAGGTGTATATAAAAATTTATATAAAATTCAAAACATGAAAAATATATGGTATAAAAGTGTACAGTGCATGTGCACATAAGTGATTGTGCAAATTGCGCAGCAAAAACAGATAAAAAAGTTAATGAGCAAATTTCATATGCGTGACGTTCCTGGAGGAAGAGGGGTCCACTCACCACTCATGGCTTTTATATGGATGAATGCAGCTGAAAAATGGCGACCGGGTCTATGTATCGGCGTGGAGGAGGCTCAAAAGAGCATGCGTGAATAAGTCGAGCCCCTTGACAACCGGTAGCCAATCAGACCTGCTAGAAAAGTGTCTATAGCAACCAACCCGGGCCGTTGAGAAAGATATCAAGTTCAGGATCTTGACAACGTAATCTCATATAGAGTCCTGCATGCGGCCATCAAGACAAAAAGTAGAGCGAGACACCCGGGACCGGGGGTCCTATGCCACTCCTTCAACACACCCTGCTCCAACACGGCACCGCACTCGTCGCTGGGTCACTCGGAGTATCCGGAAGGCCAGGGCTGGACTGCACAGAGGAACGTATGTCAATTTCAGCTCGGATCCAAAGGAAGATTCATTGTAGTAACCGGCCATAGTCGGGAATGGGTAAAACAATCGTAGGTGAGTGGAATAGAGTGGTCCCCTTCTCTCCGGATAATGTAAAATATAATAAAATTGTTGTTAATAACAAGAAACATTGAGTTGAATAGAGTGGTTCCCTTCTCTCCGGATAATCTAAATATAATAAAATTGTTGTTAATAACAAGAAAAATTTTCTATACACAATTTCTATACTTGTCCTATATATTACAAGTCATATATATATATATATATATATATATATATATATATATATATATATATATATATATATTTATATATACACAAGTCCTATATATTACAGAAGATACTGTTCTCATCTACCAAGTCTAGCAATCAGAATTTGAATATAAAGTCATGGCACAGTGGCAGCAGGAAACCTCACAAAGCGTTTCAGGCAGAGGGCAGGGCAGAGAGTCTGGCTCAAGGGGCAGAAGAGGAAGTAGCGCAGGAAGAGGGTCCAGTGGCAGGCCTGAGCTTCCTTTGTCACACCAGGGTCGTGTCCATACGTCTAATTCCACAGTCCTGGAGTGGCTAGCTCACACTTCGACGTCCATAAGGATGAGTAGTCAGACAGCCAGCCAGGTATCTGTGGGTACCTCGGACACAACCCTGACTTGGCACGGGCACGCAGCATCTGACATCCTCAGCAACATCCCGCTAACTTTTGACCCGCCGCCTGCAAGGGAACTGTTGGCGTCTATGAGCAGCCAACTGCTCTTTGATGAGGATGAGCATGTGGAGGAAGAGACGGGACAATCAAGTGCAGGGCATAGCTGTGTCAGAGGCGATATCAGAGCAGGCCCATGTTAGGCCTGGCAGGAGAGCAGTAGGCAGTAGACGAGAGAGGGCTGGTCAGGAGCCTGATGAGGATGATAGCATCATTCTGGAACAGGATGATGCTACATCGGATGTTACATGGGATCCACGGCAGGATTTGGCTTATTTGACGGATTCGTCAACCGGGAATCCGTCCGCCAGCAGGCCCGACACAATTAAAAAGCAGACAGGCAGCAGTAGTCAACTAACAAGTTGGAAGCGTAGCCGGGACAAGCAGATGTCCACTAGGGAAACCTCCTCCACTGCAGGTCCTAGTATCAGCAGCGCCCGCCCATCCTCGCAGCCTGTCGGTACTAGACTCCACACCTCGTCTGTGTGGCAGTTTTTTTTTTAAAGTGCCTGGAGGATACCTATGTGGTCATCTGTCGCCTGTGCGACAGACGCATTTAAAGAGACAAGAGTTGCCATCCTGGCACCAGCGCCATGGTTGCCCATATGAAGCGCCACCACCTTTCCACCTGGGAGAAACGGGGTGAAAGTGGGTCACAGCAGGCCCAGGCAGACCCGCAGTCAACAGCAGCAGGAAGCAGCAGTAGTCAGGGGGGCCTTTCACAGAGTCAGACCTCCTCTGTGGAAGGGAGTGTGTCTTCACTCCCTTCTTCGGCTGGTGGCCCCTGTGTTGCTAGCAGTAGGCAGCCTGTCATCATGGAGTCCCTATACCGGAGGCAGACATATGCACCCAGTAGTCCTGCAGCAGTCAAGCTGAACGCCCACCTGGCCAAGTTGCTGGTGCTCAAGGCTCTGCCATTTAAAGTTGTCGACTCGGCACCTTTCCGTGAACTGATGTCGTGTGCGGAGCCACGGTGGAAGGTGCCGAGTCGACACTACTTTTTCAACACAGCTATCCCGGCCATGTATAGCTATGTTTGCGAAAAGGTTGCTGACTCGCTGAGCCATTCAGTGAGCAGACATGTACATTTAACCACAGACAAGGGCGATGACACCACCACGTTGTCACAGCAGGGTTCCTGTGTCGCGGTCCTCCTCCACCTCCTCCAGTAGGTCCAAAACCTCCTCAACTGCCAGGGGTCCTCCCTTGTACCACTTTGGTGTAGCACGGTGGTGTCACGGTGTGCTGCACCTAGTCTGCCTGGGGGAAAGGAGGCACACAGGGGAAGAGCTGCACCACCTGCTCGAGACGGAAATCCTCTCGTGGCTGACTCCACGACATCTTAAAGTTGGGACGGTGGTGAGTGACAATGGGCGCAACATTCTCTCCGCGCTGCGTCGAGGAGGTATGAGGCACGCCCCGTGTATGGCACATGTTTTGAAATATTAAATATCAACAGTACAAGCGATTTTAAGAAACTCTGTAATAGGTTTTATGTACTAAAAGAGTTTCCTTCTGGACTGAAAAAGCAATCTCCCAGCCTCCCCCCTCCCTTCAGAAGCAGCAGGATTTCTGTCTCCATTATGTGGCTATAGAGAGGGGAGGGGCTGTTAGGAGTGATTGAGCACGGAGCAGTCCTACACAGCACAACACCCTGCAATCTTCTCTCAGTAAGTTCATAGATAAGCACTGACCTTTCTGACCCCAGAATCCTGCGGTTTAGGTGCCCAGAGAGTCTACAAACAGCTGACCTTCATGTCACCTCTTCCTGCTCCCTCATCTCCCTCGGCCCCTCCCCTCTTCATAGGCTTACAATGGAGAGAGCAGAGCCCGTCTTCACTGACTTCTCTGTAATGAAGACGTGTTTGCCTGATAATGCACAGATAAAAAGTCAGGGGGGAGGCTGGGAGATTGCTTCTTGAGTACAGAAGGAGGCTTTTTTGGCTGATGAAACCTATTACAGAGTTTCTTAAAATCGCTTATACTACTGATTTCTGCAAAAAAAAAAAAAAAAATGACAGTTACGCTTTAAACCTAATAGTTACACACTTTCTAAAGTCTTCATCCCATTTACAGACTGTGCTGTCAATGGCTCGAAAGCTGTGTAACCATTTCAGCCATTCAAGTCGCTCTCACCACATCCTCCTAGACCTGCAGTGGAGGAATGGTCTTCCCAACCATCATCTCATTTGCGATGTAGCCACGCTGTGGAACTCCACCCTTCACATGCTGGACCGGCTCTATGAGCAGAGGAAGGCCTTTACTGATTTCCTCCTGATGCAAGCGGACACGGCAACTCCCCTGTGTAACCTGGAGCTCGGGCAGTGGCAGCTCATGCGTGACACCTGCCCTTGCTACGACCCTTTGAGAAGGCCACCTTTCTGGTCAGTGGGCAAGACACAGGACTGAGCGCCATCATACCCATGTTTCCTATACTGGAGCTGATGCTGATGCGACTCAGTGGTGAGTGGGAAGAGGTCTTGCCACTGTCGCAGCCTGGGTCGCTGGAGGAAGGCTTGGCGAAAGAGGAGGGTGAGGAAGTTGAGGAGGAGGAGGACCTGAACGCACAGGAACTCTTAGGGGAGACGGGTGGAGGTGAGCCTTCCTGCCAGGCCAGAGGGGGGCCAAAGGAGGATATGCAGGGCTATGAGGATGGAGGCAGTACCCATTGGCAGTATGCTGTGGAGACGGAGGCGGGGACTCCTTCCCACTCCCTGGTGGAAATGGCTAAGCGCATGTTGATATGCTTTCGGGCTGACCCACGCTTGCAAAGGATTCGTCAACGGGACGAGTTCTAGCTAGCCACACTACTGGACCCACGGTATCGCACACGGTATCGCAACAAGCTGTGTGAATTCATTCACCCTTCCCAACGGGAGGAAAAAATTAATTATTTTAGAGAAGAGCTGGGTGCACAGTTAGTGGCAGCCTTTGGACACGGCACTCTCATTCACGCCATTCCCACCAGGGCCACACCAGCGGCGCTGCCTCCTCCACATCCTCCTCTAGCAGCTTGGGAGGCATGAGCAGCGGCACCAGTCTGAGCCTGATGTCCATGATGCACGCTTTCATGCAGCCACAGGCCGGGCTAACAGGAGCACCCGCACAGCAGCAGGACATGGCGGCACACCTCAAACAGCAAGTCCAGGTGTTTTTGGACTCTACGTTGCCACCTAAAGTGCCGGAACCCCTGGACTACTGGGTGGGAAAATTAGATGTCTGACCACAATGCGCTGAATTTGCTTTGGACATACTCTCCTGTCCGGCCAGCAGTGTGTCATCCGAGTGAGTTTTCAGTGCAGCAGGTCATATTTTCAGTCCCAGGAGAAACAAATTGTTCTGTGATAGTGTGGAACGTCTGACTTTCATCAAAAAGAATGCCACATGGATAGATAAGGACTTTGTGACACCTGCTCCTGATACCACAGAGTAGGATTTGGTCCTGTTGTCACCAAGATGTAGGAGCTTTTCTGCATCTATTATGGCCTATTTGTGAACTAGACCTTACTGGTCATTCCAACATTTCTACTGCTGCTGCTGCTGCCCTGCTACCTCTCGCCTGTCCATGGACCTCATTATTCTGCTTCTGCTGCTCATGTCACCCCATTACAACTGCTACTCCTGCCCTGGCCTCCATCTTGGCTACTGCTGGGCCTTCACTGGCCTCCATCTTGGCTACTGCTGGGCCTTCACTGGCCTCCATATTGACTACTGCTGTGCCTGCCCTTGCCTCTATGTTGGTTACTGTGGTGCCTTAACTGGCATCCATGTTGACTACTGCTGTTCCTTCACTGGCCTCCAAATTGGCTACTGCTGGGCCTTAACTGGCCTCCATGTTGACTACTGCTGTGCCTTCACTGGCATCATAATTGGCCACTGCTGGGCCTTAACTGGCCTTCATGATAACTACTGTTGCTCCTGCCCTTGGCTCCATGTTGGCTACTGCTGGGCCTTAACTGGCATCCATGTTGACTACTGTTGTGCCTGCCCTTGCCTCCATGTTGGCTACTGCTGCTCCTGTACTGGCCTCCATGTTGGCTACTGCTGCTCCTACCTGGCCTCCATGTTGGCTAATTTTGCTCCTGCCTGGCCTTCATGTTGACTACTGCTGTGTCTGCCCTTGCCTCCATGTTGACTACTGCTGGGCCTTAACTGGCATCCATGTTGACTACTGCTGTGCCTGCCCTTGCCTCCATGTTGGATAATGCTGGGCCTTAACTGGCATCCAGGTTGACTAATGGTGTGCTTGCCCTTGCCTCCATGTTGGCTACTGCTGGGCCTTAACTGGCATCCAGGTTGACTACTGGTGTGCCTGCCCTTGCCTCCATGTTGACTACTGCCTGGCCTTAGCTGGCATCTAGGTTGACTACTGGTGTGCCTGCCCTTGCCTCCTTGTTGGCTAATGCTGGGCCTTAACTGGCATCTAGGTTGACTACTGGTGTGCCTGATCTTGCCTCCTTGTTGGCTACTGCTGGGCCTTAACTGGCATCTAGGTTGACTATTGGTGTGCCTGCCCTTGCCTCCTTGTTGGCTACTGCCTGGCCTTAACTGGCATCTAGGTTGACTACTGGTGTGCCTGCCCTTGCCTCCTTGTTGGCTACTGCTGGGCCTTAACTGGCATCTAGGTTGACTATTGGTGTGCCTGCCCTTGCTTCCTTGTTGGCTACTGCTGGGCCTTAATTGGCCTCCATGTTTACTATTGCTGGGACTTAACTGGCATCCATGTTAATTACTGCTGGTCCTGCCTGGCCTCCATGTTGGCTACTGCTGATCCTGCCAGCCCTCCACGTTGACTACTGTTGCTCCTGCCTGGCCTCCATGTTGGCTACTGCTGATCCTGCCTGCCATCCATGTTTACTACTGTTGCTCCTGCCTGCTCTCCATGTTGGCTACTGTTGCTCCTGTCTGGCCTCCATGTTGGCTACTGCTGATCCTACCTGCCCTACATGTTGTCTACTGCTGATCCTACCTGGCCTCCATGTTGGCTACAGCTGCTCCTGCCTGGCCTCCATGTTGGCTACTGCTGATCCTTCCTGCCCTCCATGTTAACTACTGTTGCTCCTGCCTGGCCTCCATGTTGGCTACTGCTGATTCTGCCTGCCCTCCATGTTGGCTACTGCTGATCCTGCTTGGCCTACATGTTGGCTACTGCTGATCCTGCCTGACATACATGTTGGCTACTGTTGCTCCTGCCTGGCCTCCATGTTGACTACTGCTGCTCCTGTATTGGCCTCAAATGACTATTGCTGGACCTCCACTGGCCTCCAATGACTACTGATGCTCCTTCACTGCATTTGTGACCTTTTTCCTGCACAGACCCTGTAATGGTGAGTTTCCTGCATAGACCCTGTAATGGTGAATTTCCTGCATAGACCCTGTAATGGTGAGTTTCCTGCATAGACCCTGTAATGGTGAATATTGAAGTCTAAAAAAAACCTTTGAGATATCGAAAAGATAATGATGTTACTTAGGGATGGTCCGAACCTGCCGAATTTTGGGTTCGTATGAACCCGAACGCTCGGCAGCAGATTCCCGCTGTCTACCCGCTCCGTAGAGCGGGCGGATCCAGCAGGAGGAACGCCTGGAAAACTGGGATACAGCCTATGGCTCGGTTCGGACCATCCCTAATGTTACTGACATGTAGAGACCTAAATTCAACCATATACACTACCCCCGTATCATATAGATGCTTTAAACTATGAAATCCGAAAAAATCCGAAATTCGGTCGGACCGAACTTTTGAAAAGTTCGCTCATCTCTATCCATCATGACAAGTAGCCACCTGAATTCTTCAGGCACAGGCATAGTACACAATGATATGAGTATTCCTGGAGATAGATCCACAGATGCTCAGTACTGGAGGAGGGAGAGCACATTTGTGGCACTCCAAGATGTTTTCCCAGTTCCACATGCACCTGCTTCTCCATTGTACATCATTGAGGGTTGAGAGCTCTTGAATAATTCCAGACGAAAATGCAAAAAGCACAGAATAATCCAGCTGCAACATTCAGATTTAACTGTTTGGTTGTTTTATATGTGGCAGTTCTATACACACTATAGTACACACAATATTACGCACAATATTATATACATTATTACACACACTATTATATACAATATTACATACACTATTACATACACTATTATATACAATATTACACAAAATATTACACACTTAAGTACCGGCCAGATGATCTTTCCGGCCGCAGAGCTCTGATGCAGGCGCATCAGCGTGCGCCCGCATCAGAGCTTCCCATAGCACACAGTGAAGCAAGCGGCGGGAGCCGCTCGCTTCACTGTGTGAACTGACAGGGCTTTCTGCGGCCGCTATTCACTGAATTCCGCCTGCAGAAAACTGACCTGTCAGTTATTTGCGGGGCCGCACAGAGCGTATACGATGTGTGTATGCTCCGACCACGATCCCAGTGCTTAATAGGCTGTGTTCCGCTGCGCAAAAACTAAGGCCGTTGTTGCCATCGGCAACAACGGCGGTAGTTTTACGTAGTATGAACATAGCCTAAGGCTATGTTCACACTACATGAAAATACTTTGTACGGGTGAACAATGCCTTACTTTCTATGGGATCCCGGCCGGAGTGTATACACAACGTTAGTGTTCCGGCCCCGATCCTGCACGGGCCGCAAATAACTGACACGTCAGTTTTCTGCGGCCGCATTTCAGTGAATTGCGGCCGTAGGGAACCCTGTCAGCTCACACAATGAAGTGAGCGGCTCTGGCCGCTTGCTTCATTGTGTGCAGGGGGAAGTTCGGATGTAGGAGCGCGCTGATGCCCCCGCATCAGAACCCTGCGGCCGGAAGATCATCTGGCCGGTACTTAAGTACCGGCCGGGCTGATCCGTGCAGAGACCGGCCGTTCACGGAACGGTTGGTCTTTATACGTTGAGTGAACATAGCCTTACACACAATATTACACACACTATTACATTTACTATTACACACAATATTTTATACACTATTAAACACAATATTACATACAATATTACATACACTATAATATACAATATTACATACACTATTATATACAATATTACATACACTATTACATACACTATTATATACAATATTACATACAATATTGCACACAATATTACACACACTATTATATACAATATTACACACACTATTACACACAATATTATATACAATATTACACACACTATTATATACAATATTACACACACTATTACACACAATATTATATACAATATTACACACACTATTATATACAATATTACATACACTATTACATACACTATAACATACACTATTATATACAATATTACATACAATATTACATACACTATTATATACAATATTACATACAATATTGCACACAATATTACACACACTATAACATACACTATTACACACAATATTATATACAATATTACACACACTATTATATACAATCGTTTTTTTTTAAATTATTCATTTATTTAAAAAAAAAAAACGCATAGGGTCCCCCCTATTTTTATAACCAGCCGGGTTAAAAACCAAACGACAGCAGCCTGGTAACACCAGGGTGGGAAGAGCCATTGGTTTAGGCCCTCCCCAGCCTAAATCTTACCAGCCTGCTGCCGCCCGGTCCAGGAGCGCCAATTTTGACGCTCCGGGACCACTGGCACCCGGCTCTTCCCAGTACCCCTGGTGGCATTGGGTACTGGGGTAATAATAGGGGGTTAGTGTTAGCCATTTTATACCGGCTAACACTAGGCCCCAACTTAGTAATGGATTCCGTCTATTAGACGGCTTACACTACTAAGTCTATAAAGTAAAGAAATAAAGACAAGACACAAGTTAAAAAAATTTTTTATTCAAATGAAAACACCCCCACACCCCTCATTGACCATTTTATTAAAAAAAACAACAACAAACAACCGCTGGTCATCAACGTAGTCCACCGAATCCGACGTAATCCCCAGGATACCGATATCTGAAAAACAAAAAGGGAGAAACACACAAAAAAAACACACAAACAGGAGCACAACACCCATCATTGTGAGCGGTGTTGTGCTCCTTACAGTATGCAGCATCTTTACAGATCGCTGCTTACAGTCTGGCCCCCAAGGGGTTAAGGGAGGATGTATTGTATCCCCCTTAGCCCCTTGGGGGCCAGACTGATGTCAGACTGCACCCATTCCAGCAAGGAAGGGGTTAAGTGACCCCCCTTCCTTGCTGGGAGGGGTGCAGTGCTGGGGAGGGGGTGGGGAGAGCTGTATACTCACCCCGATGTATCCTCTTCGCTGGTCCGCAGCACAATGAAGTCACTGTGCTGCGGACCCGCTAATTATATGTGCGCTCAGCCGATCAGCCAATCAGCTGAGCGCACATATAATTCTAAATGTTTCCTCTAATAATGCTATTGTGATAACATAATTAGAAGAACCATTTGATGTTTTAATTAAAGTAAAGTGATGATTAGTACAGAAAGCTCTTTTGCCGGCAATATGAATTAACGGCTTATGGAGCTTCCTGTACTAATTAATATTTAATTAATAAAACACATTTTCGTTGAAATAAAATCAGTTTCGTTGTTAAATAATTTAATTCTAACGAATCCATCATTGTGCAATTAAATATACTGTCAAAAATAAATATATATATAAATATACATTTATTTATATATATATTTATTTTAACAGTATATTTAATTGCAAAATGATGGATTCGTTAGAATTAAATTATTGAACAACGAAAGGGACTTTATTACAAAGAAAATGTGTTTTATTAATTAAATATATTAACCATGAGAGGCATCGGCATTCGGCATACTGCAGAGGATAGCAAACCCCGGTAATAGCGATTCATGTAAACTGTGTTCCCTGCTTTCCCAGATGCATCCAGAGGTGTTTGCATCACTTTCTTAAGATTTTATTTGTTATTTTTAGTTGAACCAGATTTCCAAGTAAATGACCGTATGTTTTCAGCCGCATGTCTATTTTTTCCCACGGCCGTAGTTTCATCCGCACATTTACAGCCGCATAAAAAATACAGCCGCACAGTTACATAGTGTGAACCTAGCCTAATTAATCTGGGTTCACACTATGTATATTTCAGGCAGTATTTGGTCCTCATGTCAGGTCCTCATAGCAACCAAAACCAGGAGTGGATTGAAAACACAGAAAGGATCTGTTCACACAATGTTGAAATTGAGTGGATGGCCGCCATATAACAGTAAATAACGGCCATTATTTCAATACCACAGCCGTTGTTTTAAAATAACAGCAAATATTTGCCATTAAATGATGGCCATCCACTCAATTACAACATTATGTGAACAGAGCCTTTCTGTGTTTTTAATCCACTCCTGGTTTTGGTTGCTATACAGCCTCACAAATACAGCCTCAAATATACATAGTGTGAACCCAGTTAAGATGTAAAGGGTCTCACTCCACCTATTCAAGACAAGCACAAGAAACAGCGTTTGGATGGTCCTACTGACACGGTAGAAAAAATGGAATGATTATGAACTCCATCTCTATTCTGTTGGACGCTGTGCTGCTCATTAATTTGAGTATTTTTTCTCTATTTAGCCCTGTATATGTTGACTAAATACTATATTAGGGACACCTTGTTACTACATTATTATTTTCTTTAGTCTAGGTAGTAATGCATTTGGTGGTGTGTGTGTGTCTATGTGTAAGTATGTATTTATGTATGTATATGTGTGTGTGTGTGTGCATGTATATGTATAATTCCACCTTGTATGGTTTTAGGTTTAAGTACAACTTCTTTAAGTACTAATCATTATATACTGGCTCTTCCTTTTATTTTATTTTATTTATTTGCTTTATTTATTTGCCCTGTGACAACTCACACATTTCTCAGGAGGCTAGGGATGTGTATGTCTTTAATTTTAATATATACTCATTTAGTGGAGCGGAGGTTGATGTGACCTCTCCACCAGTTATTTCTTTCTCTTTATTTCTTCTCCATAATGCGGAGTTTGCGAATGCTCCGAACATTGGACAATACGAAAAAAGTGAAGTCCACATCTCACTTTATTTGCTTAGTTTATATTGTTAACTGTTTTATTCTTAGGTATATCACCTTTAGGGTATATTCACACGGACGGGCTCGCAGCGAGATTCTCGCTGCGAGCCCGGCAGGTCCTGGCAGTTCCCATACACTACATACTTGCTGCGGTCTAAACGACCGCAGCGAGTATGTAATTATACCGCCCTTAACCCCTTCTGCTCCCCCGCTGTAAGCATACTTTACCTGTCCTCGCTGCACGGGTCCGGCGTCCTGCTCTCCCGCCCGGCCAATCAGTGGCTGCGGCTGGACAACACACTGATTGGCCGGACAGGAGAGCAGGACGCCGGACCCGTGCAGCAAGGACAGGTAAAGTATGCTTACAGCGGGGGAGCAGAAGGGGTTAAGGGCGGTATAATTACATACTCGCTGCGGTCGTTTAGACCGCAGCAAGTATGTAGTGTATGGGAACTGCCAGGACCTGCTGGGCTCGCAGCGAGAATCTCGCTGCGAGCCCGTCCGTGTGAATATACCCTTAGTTTGTCTGAAAATGCTACATGCTATCCTCTTTTTCTGCCTGAAAGGGTTACCCACTATGTTATTGTGCTTCCAGGGTCTCTTCTTAACACCTCCTCTTCTATTAATATTTTATGAAATTAATCACTTGGAATGTTAAGGGACTACGTTCCCCATCTAAGAGGACTTCTATACTGAAACACCTTAAGAGACTTAGGGCCGATATAGTATTATTGCAAGAAACACATTTAACTGAATCGGATTATTTTAGACTCAAACGTTTTTGGGTGGGTGCAGTTTATGGTTCACCAGCTATTAACCGTAAAGGCGGGGTAGTTATTCTTACACATAAAAATTTAGCCTGTACGGTATTATCTCAATATCAAGATGATGAAGGCAGGATACTGTATGTCATCTTCTTATTGACACTCAAGCGGGCAAATATAGCATATATAACGTTTATGGTCCCAACACTCAGAGACCTGATTTAAAAAAAAAAATTGGAAAACCTCATTCTGCAAGATGACAATAATCTTAAAATAGTTGGTGGAGACCTAAATACTGTTCTTAATACAACTGAAGATAGAAAAAGAACTAAGACCCCTACTGTATATACTTCATCAGATAATCATTTATCCAACTTCCTTAATTCTACCTCCCTATCTGATTCTTGGCGTCATCTACACCCAGATGGTAGAGAATACTCTTTTTACTCTCACTCCCAAACTGCCTGGTCAAGAATAGACTACTGTTTAGTGTCACCGGTCTCTCTAGGCAGAGTAGAAGACTCTGAAATTCATGATATAGTAATTTCGGATCACTCCCTTGTTAGTTTACAATTAAGAGATATTTTTCAGAAGGGATCCGATATTATTTGGAAATTTCCTTCTCATTTAGCTAATGATGAATCATTTATCAAACTATTAAAAAAATGGTGGTCAGACTTTTATTCTAACAATGCTCAACATACACAATCCCCAATACTTTTCTGGGAGACTGCAAAAGCAGTTCTAAGGGGCCAAATCATTTCTTATGTGGCTGCCCAGAAACGTGAAGCACGTAAAAACTATCTTCAACATTCCCACGATCTGCGCTCTACATACACTCTTTTCCTGTCTTCCCCTACAGATGACAATAAATCTAAATGGACAGCAGCTAGACAAGCTTTCGAAATTCCACAGGAAAAACTCAATGCTATATATAGAGATCAATACATATCCCGTTTATTCCGCTATGGTAATAAATCAGGGAAAATGTTAGCTAACCTTGCTAAAGGACGTAGACCTACTACACATATCGCTGCTCTCAAAGATACAGCGGGTAATGTACAAAAGATCCTAAAGTCATATCACAACTTTTACAACAATTTTACCCCTCACTATATTCCAAAGATAGGCTTGATCTAGCTGCTGGTAAGAACTTTCTAGAGTCATTAACTCTACCTTCTCTTGATACACCTTCTCTTGATTCTCTCAACGTCCCAGTCACATTGGAGGAAATTACTGCCACTATCTCTACACTTAAAAATAACAAAGCTCCAGGCCCTGATGGCTATAGTGCGGAATTTTATAAATCTATGTCTTCTGTCATCTCCCCCACTCTTCTTTCTACTTTCCAAACTATTCTGACTGACCATCACATGCTCCCCTCGGGAGATACTGCATATATCAAAATACTACATAAACAGGGGAAGGATCCGACATCTCCTAATTCGCACAGGCCAATCTCTTTAATAAATGTAGACCTAAAATTGTTGGCAAAGATTATGACCAATAGATTGGCAGACATCCTACCATCACTAATAGGCAGCCATCAAGTTGGCTTTATAAAAGGACGTTCTGGTGTCACTAATATAAGAACTGTACTAGTGGCCCAGTCTGGTGTCCAATCTGGGGGTCGTTCCAGCCACTCTCCAGGTCTGTTGGCAATTGACGCCGAAAAGGCTTTTGATAATATCAGCTGGGAGTGGCTGCACATGACCTTAACAAAATTTGGTATCACAGGTCAATTCAAAGATTTTATTTCCACAATATACCACATCTCCGAAAGCTAGAATTCATACCCGGGTTTCCTTTCAGATAGCTTTCCCTTACAAAAAGGTACCAGACAGGGTTGCCCCCTATCCCCTCTATTGTTCAATTTGGCGATGGAGCCTCTGGCTAGATATCTTATTTCTTCTGACTTTTTCTCAGGCATACGGGTTGGTTCCCAAATCATCAAAGTTACATGCTTTGCTGATGATACTTTAATATATTTAGATAACCCAGATCTACATGTTTCAGCAGTATTAGATGCCTTAAAATTTTTTGGTTCCTTCTCTGGGTATAGAATCAATATACATAAAAGTCAACTTCTTTACCTAACTCCACATAAGAGGTCTACTTCGGGTCCTGCGTGGGTCTCCATCGCTAAATCCTATATTAATTATCTTGGAATCCAGATTGGCAGAACTCCCTCCTCACTATATTCCCTGAACTATCGCCCTATAATTAAGAGAATAAAACAAGATCTCCAGAGATGGGAATCTCTACCATTGTCAATTCTAGGCCGTACCCACTTAATCAAAATGATGTGTTTTGGAAAACTGTTATATCCAATGCAAACAATACCCCTTTTACTCAAACATTCTGACGTTTCTCTACTCCAATCATATTTCACTAAATTTATTTGGCAATCAAAGAGACCTCGTATTGCCTATTCCACTCTCTGTCTCCCTACTTCTAAAGGTGGCGCTCAATGCCCAGATATTAGATTATATAATTTAGCCGCTCTCTTTCGCCATGCTAAAGATTGGATTATGGACACGTCATATTTCTCCAATATTTTAATTGAGAAAGCTTTAGCAGCACCTTGGCCTTTACCCACCCTGCTACATGCTAAATTACCAGAACTTCCCCAGAAATTGTTATCTTTAAAGACACCATAGCCACATGGAAGGCGATATGAAAATTATATGGTTTACCCTTTTGCCTATCGAAAAGATTTCCTCTGTGGCATTCACCACTTTACCCACCTGACTCAGACAAATTGGACTACTCAGAGTGGCAGAGTGCACATGTTTCTTCTGTTGGGGATCTGCTGGATACTAATTCCAACACTTTCTTATCATGGGATATCGTCAGAACACGATTTAAATTGTCTTCATTTAATTTACCTCAATACGATTCTATAATTGAATTTCTTACTTCCAGAGTGCGGGACATAGCAGAAGCAGAAAGTGATATAGAGTTTGATAATCTATTCCCAACACCACCGGTTCATAATTCTTTATCACATACATATGGAGAACTTAGATCACGCTCTCAAAAGAATTTATCTAGACAAATTTTTTCAAAAAATGGTCCTCCGTAATTTTTTCAGAGGATCTGACCCAACAAATATTGAGAGGATCTCAACTAGTGCATTCTGCCACTCCCAATGTGGTTCTACGTGAAATACATTTCCGCTTTATACACAAGGCTATATATGCCTTTAATATTCCTTTTTCCAACTCCCACACTTCTCACATAAACAGTTGCCCGAAATGTTCACTTCCTAAAGCAGACTTGTTTCATTGTGCCTGGGCCTGCACGCGAGTACAGGAATATTGGGACTCTGTGCGGCTCTATCTTTTGTCCACTTGGGGCCATGCCATACCACTTCTCCCTCTTAGTTATCTTTTTCATTTTATTGATATAGACTCTACTACTCCCTCTCCTAAATTACTTACTTCTAAAGGAATTCATTTAACCCTATTAGTTTCCCTGAAATGTTTATTAAGACACTGGATACTCTACCAGACATTTCTGAGGTAATCTCCGCTCTGAAGGAGATCTTTCATTGGGAACTTTTGGATGTATTGCGCACCAAAGAAAAATCAACAAAAACATTTATGTCCAAATGGACACAATTTCTAATTCATGATTTTACTATAGAAGAGAGAGACTCTGTCATTAATCAATTTAAGGACACTGATTGGTATTGCATGGCCGCCCAAAAGGGAACTCTGGGAGCACTCCAATATCTTAAGCTTTTCCCTTTCTCTGTTAAAGTGTTAGGAACCGGACAGCAGGACAAGACAAACAGTGAGCCCTAAGCTCAGCCCCTCCCACTGTCCTCTACCTATTTGCCACAATCCGCCCTAAAATGGCGGCGAGCAACTGGGCGGCAGTCCCTGCGCTGGCTAGGTGGGACACAAGGACAAGACAGACAGACAAAACACAATAACGAATGGTCAACAGTCCGGGTCACAACAAACGGGCAGCAAAAGTACAAAATCACAATCCGAAGGCAAAGTCAATATACAGGCAGTATGGTCAGGGGCAGGCAGCAAGCAGGAAAGGTCAGAAATACAAAGCAGGGTCAGAATCAACAGAGCAAGAATAGAAACACAGAACCAGGCAGAGACAAGCTCAATATCCGGCCAAGATATCCCAGACTGAGGTAGTTATATAGGAGGCCAGGGTTCTGATCCAGAACATAATTGGACCATCCCCCTGATCTCCAAGCACAGACAGCTGAGAACAACACAGATCCACTGGCAGGAAGACCAGTCAGTCACAGCAGAACCAAAACACAGATTAACCCTGACATGGCCAGGCAGAACTCAGCAGGTAAAGTCGGGTGTGTCTCTCAAGGTGAGCAAATAACCAGTGTTCACACACTACAAAATAAAAACAGAAACAGAATGCAAGAAAAATCAGCACCTTCTCGGCCGCACAGCATGAGCAGAGGGACGCATGACGCTCCGCAGAGATACCATCCTGACAGTACCCACCCCTTTTATGAGGGGCCTCAGGACCCTCACCAGACGAACCAGACCTGGGAGGAAACGGACCTCTTACAATACATGTCTCAACATCGCTAGAGATCTCATCGTCCGTCTCCCATTCATCAGAATCCGACTCCAAGTGATGGATAACTGGTCTCCTGACAGATCTCCCATAACCGCTCATATCGGTACCAGACACAGAACCAAATTTAGCATTACATGAAGACACAGATATGGCACAATCAGTGGGATATACTGAACCAGTTTCTACCTTACACGAATTGGCAGACATGATATCCTCGGCAGGACACACAGAGCCAACTTCCACATTGCATGAATTCACAGATATTGCATCCTCAGCGGGATACACCGAGCCAACTTCCACATTACATGAAGTCACAGATATAGCATTGGTAGGTTCATCAACAGGATAATGCACGTCAAAACACCAACAAGTACCTGTGCGCCCAGATGACTATCCTGGTTGTCACCTGGACGCTGATGATCTGGCCTCTGGGGACGCTTGGTACAATAGCTGATGAAATGTCCACTTTCTCCGCAGTAAAAACAGAGTCCATTCAGTCTTCTGTGTTCTTTACGGGCCAGGGATCTATTTATTTTGCCCAGATCAGAAGGTTCCTCCACGGTGACCAGAGGACGAAACATAGTAGGCAGAGGTTTGGAGGGGACAGAAGAAGGAACATTAATGACACAGGGGTGGTCTAGGCGTGGTCTTAGTGTGCGATCAATGGTAATCGCCAGGGAAATGGCCTCTTCAAGGGAGCTAGGGGTGGGGTGACTGACCCAAGCATCTCTGAATGTCACATATGTGTTCAGGTCCCCTGAAAACTTGTCAGGCTCCTTGAGCGTGACCACTGGGATGGCAGGAGTGGTAGCTGGTAGCTGCTGGGCCAATAGCTGGACCTGCTTGGTCAGCTCAGAAACGAGGGTAGCAAGACCCTCAAAGAGGGCAGACAACTCCTGTGCTGAGTCCATACTAGCCTCAGGTAAGGAGTAAAAAAATTTTTGGCCGGATATTCTGTTAGGAACCGGACAGCAGGACAAGACAAACAGTGAGCCCTAAGCTCAGCCCCTCCCACTGTCCTCTACCTATTTGCCACAATCCGCCCTAAAATGGCGGCGAGCAACTGGGCGGCAGTCCCTGCGCTGGCTAGGTGGGACACAAGGACAAGACAGACAGACAAAACACAATAACGAATGGTCAACAGTCCGGGTCACAACAAACGGGCAGCAAAAGTACAAAATCACAATCCGAAGGCAAAGTCAATATACAGGCAGTATGGTCAGGGGCAGGCAGCAAGCAGGAAAGGTCAGAAATACAAAGCAGGGTCAGAATCAACAGAGCAAGAATAGAAAAAAAACACAGAACCAGGCAGAGACAAGCTCAATATCCGGCCAAGATATCCCAGACTGAGGTAGTTATATAGGAGGCCAGGGTTCTGATCCAGAACATAATTGGACCATCCCCCTGATCTCCGAAGCACAGACAGCTGAGAACAAACACAGATCCACTGGCAGGAAGACCAGTCAGTCACAGCAGAACCAAAACACAGATTAACCCTGACATGGCCAGGCAGAACTCAGCAGGTAAAAGTCGGGTGTGTCTCTCAAGGTGAGGCAAATAACCAGTGTTCACACACTACAAAATAAAAAAACAGAAACAGAATGCAAGAAAATCAGCACCTTCTCGGCCGCACAGCATGAGCAGAGGGACGCATGACGCTCCGCAGAGATACCATCCTGACATAAAGACAATTCTCTCCATTCTATTGGTAGCATATTTGAATATCTGACATCTATACCATGTTTTAAGGTGATATTATAAATTGCTGTTTTTCTGCTTGTGTTTTTGGTAAGACTACGTTGTATTGTATATGATAATATATCTTTTAAGGTTATAACAAAGGCTCATTGTATCTGTATGATATTGTAAACATACAACCCTTTGTTGCCTGTGAGCGACTTTCTTTTTGAATATGTAATGAATTTTCAATATGTATGTTCAAATATTACATAAGCCACTAATAAAATATCGTTAAAAAAAAATATATATTACACACACTATTATATACAATATTACATACACTATTACACACAATATTACACACACTATAATATACAATATTACACACACTATTACACACAATATGATATACAATATTACATACACTATTACACACACTATTATATAAAATATTACATACACTATTATATACAATATTACATACAATCTGACATACAATATTGCACACACTATTACATCTTTTCATCCCTTTTTCTGGACTCTAATTAGCTAATTGTTACTTTGTGAGTCTTTCTAATTGTATCAATTTTCACGCTCGTGTCTGACGGCTATTTTCGATGCCAAGAGAGTGCCAATACTTTTTTTGCCTCCTAACATGTCTGCCGGTTTTTCTAATTGATCCACAGTGGAATTAATTAAGACTAATTAGAAGTAAATCCATTAAGAATAAGGAAAAACTCAGGTTTTCAGGTGTGCAGAGTAAACAAGTAGTTTGTAGCCTCCGAGGATTCATTAGTGAGATGACGTCCAAAAGAAACTCATCTAGTCAATGTTTTACCACAGGGACAGATGTAGAATAAGTCTTCACCTATTACTTTTAGATCACTGCATTCATGTATAATGTAATGACTAAGACTACAGGACACTGTATACGTATTACCCCCATATAAATAAATACAAAAATGTAAAATATAAATTAATACAATAAATACAATATCTATCTATCTCCTATCTATCTATCTATGCAAAAAAGGGGTCCGTGGAGCCTCAGTTACGAGTTTCAAAACACGGGAATAGCCAGATATCCCTCTCTCCAGAGAAGGAAGCCCAATGCCAAGGGGTGCCTCCTAGTGGGGAGAGCACCAAACCACCCTGATAAGTAGTGCGAGCTTTGGGACCTAAATAGGGAAACACCAAGGTGGCCCCTGTAAGTAAATAGGGAAAACACCAAGGTGGCCCCTGTAAGTCAAAGTCTAACTCTGTGGCGAGTATAACGACATAAGACAAGGGTTACCAAGGCTAGGCATCCATCCACAGACTGCAGTTTCGGGGTATTTACCCCTCGTCAGTGTGGAGCAGGATTCTGGCTACTGGGGGCAATGATAAATAGACCAACAAAACACAACAATCACTGAACTCAGGGAGAACAGTGAAAAATTCCAATGGAGTACTCATTTACGAGTCTCCATTGATTGTCCCATACAAAATTTAAATATGCAAAATAGGGGTCCGTGGAGCCTCAGTTACGAGTCTCAAAACACGGGAATAGCCAGAAAAGG